>NC_063338.1:50949906-51140166 GCF_021869965.1 Rhincodon typus
GGACAGTGACAGCAGGATATACACCTGAGGAACGGGATCAGTCAGAGTGAACTTGGGGGTGGACAGTGACAGCAGGATATACACCTGAGGAGTGGGGTCGGTCAGAGCGAACCTGAGGGTGGACAGTGACAGCAGGATATACACCTGAGGAGTGGGTTCAGTCAGAGTGAATGTGAAGCTGAATCTAGGAGCAGATTTCCGGATGTGACATCATAACTCAAAAAGTGACCAAGGCTTAGCTGGTCATGAGCCAGGTTTGCAGACTGAGTGAGCAGTGTCTGAAGAGAGATACAGATCTTAAGTTTTGTAGTCTGCTAGGAACAGAGAGGGAGTGAGACACCTGAGTCTGGTGACGAGTGGATAAGGTTGGGTAATCAGGTCCTGGATTACTGTCTGTAGTGGATAAGGTTGATTTAATTGGTAAGGTTTGAAATGAAAGAAGAACTCAGGCCCGTGGATTGGTCCCCCAGCAATATGTGAGAAATTAAAGACACTTCCAGTATGCACGGTGACCGTGTAGAAAGGAAGTGTGTTCAGCTGCAGGTCCTGATTTGCTGCATGGAGTGGATGGTCTCACTATGGAGCATCCATGAGGCTGAGAACATTGTGAACAGCAAGTTTTGTGAGCTGGTCACATCACCAGGAAGGGCTACACAGATAGAGAAGAGTTGGGTGACCACCAGGAAGAGGAGTAAGTGTGAGAAGACAGTGCAGGACTCCCCTCTGGCCATTCCCTTCTCAAACAGGTTTACCGTCCTGGAGCAAATTACTGCAGATGTTGGAATCTATACCAAAAACTAAGATGCTGGAAATCACAAGGGGTCAGGCAGCATCCATAGAGAGAGAGCAAGCTGACGTATTGAGCCTAGATGTCTCTCCATCAGAGGTGAAGTGAAGTGTGGAGGGGCAGCATTAATACAGGCCTCCCACTATTACAACCCTCTAGGCTCAATATTGAGTTCAACACCTTCAGATTTTGAATTCATTCCTTCCCTTTCTTTTACCTTTACTTGTTACATTCTCTGTCACCATACCCTCTCTCCCCTCCCCCTACCCTCGTGGGACTGTCTGTTCTTTCCAGTCTGCCAGTTAGACACACCATTGTTCTGCCATTCTCACATTTTAATCACTTAATCTGAATTATCAACGTCCTTTCTCCCCCAGCACTCCAACCGCACCCCCCCTGCCAACTATACCATAAATGCTGTACTCTCCACACTTCACTTCAGCTCTGATGAAGAGCCATCTAGACTCGAAACACTAGCTTACTCTCTCTCCATGAATACTGCCTGACTTGCTGTGATCTCCAGCACTTTTTGTTTTCATTACTGTTCTAAATACTGGGGTGGGGATGGCCTCTTGGGGTAAAGTACCAACAGCAGCCAGATCAGTGTCAAACCATGCCTGGCTCTGTTATACAGCAGAAAGAGTAAAAGTATAGGTGAGCAGTTGTGTTTGGAGACTGTTTAGTCAGGGGCACAGACAGGTGTTTCTGTGGCTGCAAGTGAGACTCCCAGGATGGTGTGTTGCCTTCCTAGTACCACAGTCAAGGATGTTCCGGAGTTGGCACTGGATTTTCTGAGGGGGGAGGGTGAATAGCCAGACACTGTGGTCCATATTGGTACCAATAAGATAGGCAGAAAAAGAGATGAGGTCCTGAAAAGGGAATTCAGGGAGTTAGGCAGGAAGTTGAAAAGCAGAGCCTCTGGGGTTATAATCCCAGGATTACTTTCTGTTCCACTTGCCAATGAAGCTAGGAATAGGAAGATAGTACAGTTAAATGCTTGGCTAAAGAGCTGATGTAGGGAAGGGCTTCATGTATGTGGATCATTGGGATATTCCCAGGGCAGGAGGGATTCTATACAAGAAGGATTGGCTGCATCTAAACTGGAGGGGCACCAATACCCTGGGAGGGAGTTATACTAGTGCCACCTGGAAGGGTTTAAACTAGTGTGGCGGGGGGTTGTAGGAACCACAGCAGTAGGTCAGCAAGTAAAATGACTGAGGAGGAGTCAGAGACTACAGCCAGTAAGACTAAAAGGAATAGACAGGGAGAGGTTACTGAACATAACGGGACTGGCAGTCTGAAATGTATTTGTTTTAATGCAAGGAGTGTGCCAGGTAAGATAGATGAATTTAGAGCTTGGATTAGTGCATATAACTATGACATTGTAGCTATTACAGAGACTTGGTTGAGAGTGGGACAAGTCTGGCTACTTAATGTTCTGGGGTTTAGATTTTTCAGGCATGATAGCAAGGGATGTAAGAGAACTGGGAGAGTTGCGTTACTGATAAAGGCAAAACTGGTGTGTTCTGTAGAGATCAGTGTGGGACCTCTGATGTTTGTAATGTATATAAATAATTTGGAGGAGAATTATGTGGCCTCATTAGTAAGTTTGAGGATGTTACAAAGATTGGGGGAGCTGTGAATAGTGAGGCGGATTGCCAGAGGATACAGCAGGATATAGATAGGCTGGAGACTTGTGCGGAGAAATGACAGATGGAGTTTAATCTGGACAAATGTGAGGTGATGCATTTTGGAAGATCTAATGCAGGAGGGAAGGATACAGTAAATGGCAGAACCCTTAGAAATATCAACGTGCAGAGGTATCTATGTGTGCAGGTCCACAGTTCCCTGAAATGACAAAGCAAGTGGATAAGATAGAAAGTCATTTGGCATGCTACCCTTCATCGATCTGGGCACAAGAGTCCAAAAATTGGCAAGTGATATTGCAGCTGTTTAGAATTTTAGTTTGACCACATTTGGAATATTGTGTACAGTTCTGTTTGCCACACCAACAGAATGATGTGGAGGCTTTGGAGAGGGTACAGAAATGGTTTACCAGGATGTTACCTAGTTTGGAGAGTATTAGCTATGAGGAGAGATTGAACAAACTTGGTTTGTTTTCACTTGAATATCAAAGAATGAGGGGGCAACCTGACAGAAGTTTACAAAATTATGAGGCGCATGGACAGAATGGATGATCAGAGTCTTTTTCCCAGTGTAGAAATGCCAATTACTAGGGGACATAGGATTAAGATAAAAGGTGGGGTAGTTTTAAAGGAGATGTGAGAGGCAAATGTTTTACACAGAGGGTGGTAAGTGCCTGGAATGCGTTTCCAGAGAAGGTGGAGGTGTTAGCAATGTTTAAGAGACATATTGACAGATGTATGAAGAGGCAGGGAACAGAGGAATATGATCTGTGTAGGGGAAAAAGGTTTTCAGTTTAGAAAGTCATCATGTATTAATGTAGTCATGGTGTGCCCAAAGGCCTATTCCTGTGCTGTATTGTTCTTTGTTTTAATATTGTACTTCAACAAACCTTCAGACCTGGAGAAGCGTGAGAACATTATGTTGAGGAGATGTTTAAGTCCCTTGTTGGCCCTAGTTGAAGAAAATGTTGCAAACACTTTGGGTCTCATGGCATGTCATCTGACCCTTAGCTCTACACAGAGTATAGTGCTACTGCCCATCTGTCGTCAGCAGCATATTCCATGGAAGCCGACCAACTGTGGATCTTTCGCACTTTTGCAGCATCGTTTGGCTGGAAACTTTGCAAAAGATGCTGTTCCCTGTATTCACTTGATGTTGATGCTAGTTCTGGACTTCCAGATGCATGTGTTCAATTTTTGTGGAGGCTCATAGTCCAGCTTCTGTTCCTAGATCTATCAGGAATGTTTCCAATGGGTAACTGTGGAGAATTTTAGAAATAAAGCAACTCCTTGGTCATGTGATCAGTCAGCAGCCACCATGCACACAAACAATGTTTAAACATCTCTATCCAATCATTAGAATATGGAAGATTACAACAAGGAGGGCAATATGATTCCTCTGCATGGAGCTTTTACACAGTTAGACCTGATTCAGAAGAATACTGCACAAGACATTTGGCACTCAGACAGTAGTCTCATTTGTAGGTGCAGTAAGAAAAATGGAACCTTCTCCCCTAACCCAAAACCCCACATTACTGAAGAAAGGTAACATTTCATATAAGATAGTGGTGTGGACATTTTATAGTTCAAAATGTGAGGTGATCAGCTCTTGCACTTCTGCGACCTTGAAAGATATTTATGAATTTTGGACTTTAGTTTGAACCTTACAGCTTCTCAAACATCACTGCTGCTTCGAAGCCACTACAAGATTAATTTGGAATGTTCTGTGATATAGTTAAGATTGCTTGTGATCAGGAATTTTCATGGATGTTGTTAGTCAATGCATGAGGTTTATATCTAGAAGGCTGTGATAACAGATATCTTTAACTTGTATTGTGTGAGTATCTGATTAATGATATTGGCCTTGAAGGGTGACACAGGTAGAACTTAGAACTTCATATGAAATAAACTTGCTCTGCCCACTCAGGGAGTGGTGCCAGCTGTTTTTCATTTTGATTGTGCACTTCCGATTTGGCTGAGGATGAGATCAATACAAGTAACTTCTCATGAAGTGAGTTGTCAATCCATGTGATCCCCTCAAACTGTTATGTTCCTTTCTGTTTGCTCTCCCTGCCAACATCATCAGGATTGTTTCCCACCCAACTCATTTTCTTTAACTCTTCAACTTCACGCATTAGCCCCCAAATCCCAGGCCTGCGGCTTAGTTAAGCCAAACGTCATTATGCTTTGACCCACCTTCTTCTTCTCTTTGGCAGTCCCTCAGGGTTGAGGATAACTTGCTTCCTCTCGGGGTTGGGGTGGGGAAGGTGGGGGAGAGGTTCTGCAATGGCTAAATGTTAAATGTGGGATACATGGTGTTTGAGGAAGTGGGTTGGTGGGTGGGATGCTCTGAATTCTGTGCGTTCTTTCTGCTGCTTATGCTTGGCATCTACGTGCTGCGCTTGGTGATGCTGAAAGTGCTTGGTGCCTTCACGGATCCTCCTTTTCCAGCTTATGTGTTCTAGGGTGAGCATTTCCCATGTGTTGATGGGGATATTGGATTTGTTTTGGAAGGCTTTCAGGGTGTCCTTGCAGCATTTCCTCTGCCATCCCAGTGATCACTTACCATCGTGGAGCTCGAAGTAGTGCACCTGTTTAGGGAGTTTTCTATTGGGCGTGTGGACATTGTGACTCAGCCATCAGAGTTGTCTGTGCATGACCAGTGCCTCAATAATGAGGATATTGGCCTGAAGTGCATGCTTACATCAGTATGCATTTCCTGCCAGTGGATTGCAGGATTTTACAAGGGCAGCACTGTTGATAACTGTCCAGGGATTTGCAGTGTCTGCTGTACATGGTCGATGTCTGTAATGTGTAGAGGAGTGTGGGGACCACAGCTTCTCTGTACACCATGAGCTTGTCATTGGGTTTGAAGTCTCAGACTTTGATCACTCCATTCCTAAGTTGTTCAAAGGCTGTACTGGCACATTGGACTTGATGTAGGATTTCATCATCAATATCTGACCTGCTATTGAAATCACAATGGTGTTCACTGTCTATGAGAACCTGCGCGTCAGTACTTCAAGCTCTCTGGAATTTTGCAGTTTATCATCTGTATATGTTGAGTTGCTCCCTCCTTCACAATTATCATTCCCTCTGCTGCCTCCAATCTCTACAACAAACTTCCAAATTTCCCCACCACAGCAGTGGTCCTTCATAAAGTGTTCCTCCTCAATTTTCAGTGAACAGACCTCTAGAACTGACTGTGGCCTTCTACACCATCTCCACTCAACCAACTTGGAACAACAGCCTCACATGATGAGTGACCAGACCCCTGACTGATCTCTGTATAGATTCGTGGCTGACTTACTGCTAATCCCTTGCAGGACTGACCATGCCATACTTGCTGGACGGTTTAGATAAGCAATCCCGATCCAGAATGCCCTAATCAGCCGTCAGATCACATGCAAGCCCCTGGACAGATACTGGATAATGCCCTTGATTAACTATGGTGCTACTCCTGACTGTTGACGTTCTCCTTGAATTGATGAAGGACACCTCCCCCCAGTCTTTGAGAGGTTTGGTTGAAACACATGCGGTATGTTTGCCATGTAAATGGCTGGCATGTGTGGCAGGTGTGACATTGATGTAGTACGGTGCCATCAGCAATATATCCGCTGCCTTGACTGATCATTGCTGGCAATTGTGACTAGCTGTCTGGCTTTCAAGTCCGTGCTAAAACACAAGGCAAGACTGAAGCATTGTGAAGCTGCAAGTTCCCAATGATGTGGTAATACACAGAAAGGGGAAGGGAAGGCTAGGCAACGCCGAGATGCTGTGAGCATCCACGTAGACAGCCTGATATGCACGCTATTCTGATTTATGAGATGGATTTTTACAGTGTATGCAAAGCAGCCTGACAATGATATTGTAATATAAAGTGTCTGTGAGCTCCAAGGTGTAGCATTGAAGTGGTATATAATGGTAGAAGTGAATTGGAGATGTGCCATCATTATGTGGCGAGCATGGTGCTTTGCCAATGTCCATCTTCAAGGATGGACAGTGCACGCAGTCACTGCTGATGGATTGTATCCTGAGACATTGGGGAATGCTGGCCCAGAGAAAGAACCATCAATCTGCAGCCACCAGGTTCACTGTTCTGAATTTACGTTGGGGTTTTCCCCAGTGTCTGGGAAATAGCAATCTGCACATAAACGGGGTGAAATTCTGTAATAATGAGATGTTAATACATCCAAATTCTTAACATCAAGAATCTAATATTTTTTCTTTCTCATGATATTTCCTAGCTGTCTTGCCATCGCCCACGTTGTTCAGGGCCTTGAAAAATTCTGCCCATTGGCATGAGTAGACAGATATGGTGTAACATTTCATCTGGAGGACATAAGGGAATAGATTTAGTTCAAGAAACTCAATTAGAGTTGGGAAGTCAAAAATGAGATCATATTTCTTTCTATGCATAAAAAATTAATTTGATGCTTTTGAACCTACATAGATAAGAGAATGGGACTAGCTAGGTAGCTCTTTCAGGTACCAGTACAGACACGATGGGTCAAATGACCTCCTTCTGTACTGTAAAATTCTGTGATTCTGTACAACCACAAAATTATAGTTCTTTCATTTCATTTAATGGTCACTGTCCTGAACTTTCAGCTAATTTACTACAATGGATTGCTTTTCACATAACACTAAATGTAATATCCTTCAAAGCTTTACAGAGATTGCACAAAGCAGTTCTGGTATTTTGTGGACATTAGAATGAATTGTTACTTATTTTGCAAGTGGAATAAGTGCACACAAGAGAGCCTGCTATAATTATCAAACTTAATGAAAGAGTATTTTCATTTTATTAAGTTGAATTACGTTTCTTGTCAACATACAAAAATCCTAGCTAAACCAATTAAGCAAATTTCAAGATATGGTGTAGGTGATTAACTGCCATAATGGGTGAAATTGGTTTGATTTGCACATTCATCAATTTAACATTTGTCACCAGTTAAAGCATTTGAAATATGTTGTGAATTGGTGTATTTTTCATTAACCTATGAAACCTGAATGACGACAAACCAGAACAATGGGATAAAAAGCCTTTTTTTTCTCACTTGTTCTTAATGAGATATGAATACAAAATGCACAACACAAAGCTACCCTAAATTGAAAGGGATCAAAGATCTAATACCTGGGCATTAAAAATGCATTTCTTGCGGCAGAGGCTGGGGTTTAAACACATTTTCAGATGAATTGTCTCTCATATAAGGGCATACTTAGTATTCCTGATCTCCAAGCATGGATTCTCACTTGAAGGATGTAGGGCTAGAGCTCCTCATCTGTGATTTTTACCCAGTCCAAAGATAGCTGAATTGACCTGACATTGCTAGATATATTCAGCTTTGCAAAAATCTTATGGAATATCTGAACTTAATGGAACTACTAACCATAAATATTGTATGTGTATCTCACCTTTAAGAGAGTTCAACTTTCAGGATTTCATGTGCTTCGTATACAAATATTGCAACTCTGCCGGGTCGTTAGACTGCAGTGGATTTGCAAGCTACACACAGATCAGTTGGTTGCTGCAGTCTGCTGCATAACCTATGTGTTTAACTGCTTTAAATGAACTAATCCATGGAGTTAATCAATCTCTGCCAAGTCATTGATTACTAGACCATGTTCATTATCATGACTGTGATCACAGTGAAAGGACATGTTCTACTTTGTCCTTGACTGCAAAACATCCAAATACCACTTAAATGTTCTGTATGATAAACAAATATGGTATAGAAATTCTGATGGCAAAGCCTTTTTGATTAAAAAAACGCTCAGATAAGAAAAGGTTGTGTCCCTGTGAAAGACTTAAAACTGCTCTTCAGAAATGGCCAGCTACTGATTAAGGACAATTTCTAGCATAAACTAAGCGTAATTTTCAATTTAGTTGTCTTCATCGTAACATTATTCCTGAATGATTAATACCTCCAGATGTCAGTAAGACAAGTGGTTGAGATAAAGAGAAGTCATTGTAATAAAAAAAGTAAATTTAACTACAATCAAAGAACAAAGAACAACGAGCAACACAGCACAGGAACAGGCCCTTCAGCCCTCCAAGCCTGAGCCAACACAATTTGCCCTTCCATATTAAAGCTGTCTTCACTTAGTTTAGCACTGAAAGCTTTATTAAAAAGCTTGGTGGCAAAGGTTTACATTAGAAGCTCCCCCAATTGTCAATGCAGCTCTTTTTAAGCATTGTAAATGATATAAGAACCCAGTACTGAAATAGCTTGATGGGCATTTCAACTTAACTGGAGATAGTAGGAACTGCCAATGCTGGAGTCTGAGATAACAAGGTGTGGAGCTGGAGGACACAGCAGGCCAGGCAGCATCAGAGGAGCAAGAAAGTTGACGTTTTGGGTTGGAACCCTTCTTCAGAAATCAGGGCGGGGGTGTTGGGGAAGGGGGCTCTGAAATAAATAGGAAGTGGGGGGCGGTGATAGAAGGTGGTTAGTGGAGCAGATAGGTGGGAGAGAAGATGGACTGGTCAAGGAGGTGGGGATGAAGCTAGTAAAGGTGAGTGTAGGTTGAAGGTGGGGGTGGGAGTTGGTCAGTGAGGTGGGAGGAGCGGATAGGTGGGAGAGAAGACAGACAGATCAAGGAGGCGGGGATGAGGGGGGTTGCTGGTCTTGGGATGAGGTTGGGGGTGGGGAGATTTTGAAGCTAGTAAAGTCCACATTGAGACCATTGGGTTGTAGGGTTCCAAGGCGGAATATGAGGTGCTGTTCCTCCAGTTTCCAGGTGGCATCGTTGTGACACTGGAGGAGGCCCAGGATGGACATGTCATCCAGGGAGTGGGAGGGGGAGTTGAACATAACTGGAAACTGATTCCACATGGGCATGAGAACTTGTTTATGTTTTCATATATTTCTTTTGTTCTATTTTATTTTCTGAATATGAGTGGATCAGGGTTTCTTCCTACATCTGAGCATTTCTTATATATTATTTCATTGTTTGTCCATTTCGGCATTTTTACATCTTGAATCACTGAAAATATTTTAATGACCATTTGTCAACTTCCTTACCACTCACATTCTATCACTCTCCAGTTCTCTTTTGTGAATGGATGGCTTCTCTATTGTGTCCTGTTTCACAGTCAGTATGTCTTAAAGAGATATGTAGATGATAGCAACAGGTCTCATGGCATGTGACCTGAGAGTATAAAGGTCTCATATTTGATCTTACTTGAAATAGTATTGGAAATACGGCCTTCTTTTGTAATCTAACAATTTAATATTAGCCCAGATGATTCTCTTTCTTGAGTGTAATGTTTGTACATAATGGTCAGTTGGAATAAATGTCTGTGGATTCTTTAATAACTCATTATCTACGCCCAGTTTCTTACATTATTACATAGAAGATTGCATAACCCAGCTGGTTCACTAACGTCCTTTAGGGAAGAAAACTGCCATCCTTACCTGGTCTGGCCTACACTCCAGACCCACAGCAATGTGGGTGACTCTTAATTGCAGTCTGGGCAATTAGGAATGGATAATAAATGCTGCCTTGCCAGTGACGTCCTCATCCCATGAATGAATAAAAAAAACATAAGATTATCGACTATATCAGATAAAACACTCTTTCAGAGGCAACCTCACACCACTCTTAATCAAAGATCTCTGTAAATTCTGTTCTCCTGCTCCTGCCATCCTTTCTCAATTACAAATATAAGGAACTTACATTATTGTTCAGATTGATATTAAATATAATTCAAACTACTTCTTTTTCCTCTTTTATCTTCCATTGTCTGCTATCCTTAATCATTATGTTTACAGTTTCTCTTTATTTTCTCCAAACTCTTATCTTCATGCCCTCCATTCCAGCATCTGACCATTTGAGTAGTTGAAACCTGTCTGACTGTTAGTGGTTCCCTTTCCTCAGGCACCATCTATTTTCTTATTAAAATCACAATCATCAGTGGTTATCGCTGCTGCCTCACAGTGCCAGGGACCCGGGTTCGATTCCAGCCTTGGGCGACTGCCTGTGTGGAGTCTGTTCTCCCTGTGTCTGCATGGGTTTGCGCTGGGTGCTCTGGTTTCCTCCCACAGTCCAAAGATGTCCAGGTTAGGTGGATTGGCCATGCTAAATTGCCCATAGTGTTTAGGAATGTGTAGGTTGGGTGCATTAGCCATGGGAACTGCAGGGTTACAGAGATAGGTAGGGGGATGGGTCTGGGTGGGAAGCTCTTTGGAGGGTTGGTGTGGACTTGTTGAACTGGATGGCCTGCTTCCACACTGTAGAGTTTCAATGATTCTATGATTCTATCCTAAGCCTCAAAATACATATCCCTAATCCATCTGTTCTTTCTAATCCTTAATCCATCATCGACAGCTGGATCTGTTTAGAGTTCTCGAGAACTTTGTCACCTTGCAGCTCCATCTCTGTTTCTCCTAAAACTCTCTGTTTGGTGGTTTCAGTCCTGTGACATGAAGTAAAGCTACTTTGCAGAGATTCAAATAACGATTCAGAGAGTGACATCTTCTGTGATAATAAAACGATGGTTTTTTTTTTCCTGCTACTCCATATTCAAATTTCACAGGCTATTTGACACAATCAATCAATTGCAGTTTCCTTTGACTGAATTACAATTCCTTTCACAACTCCAGAGTATCAGAAAGTGATTTTTAGCCAGTTAAGTACTCTTGAAGTGCAGTCGCTGATATACTATAGGAAATGCGGCAATCAATTTCAGCACAGCAAACTCCAACTTGGGATGTGATAATGATATCTATGTTGTCAGAATGGCTGTCTGACATAGAATCAGTAATGTAACCACTTCTGTAATCCAAGGAAGACCACATCATATCCTCTCAGTGTGCCTGACAAATTCCACTCCCCGATCCTATAAGGTTACCAGGCCTCAGTTTTAGGCTGAAAAAAAGATGGAATAAAACAGATTATCCCTTGCAACCATGAGCAGGGTGTCAAACTCTATAGACATGATTTTCATATTTCATAGGATAAAAAGGGTTTTGACTCATCTGCAAGTCAACTCACATTGGCTAAGGTGTTGCCTAAGAGTTGCCAAGGAGGAAACACCAGGAACTGTATGCTATGTTTCTGTGAATGCATGCTCATTCCTTGACCTAGGTGGTGACATTCATTATAAGCCATAAAAAGGCGTAAAGCTTGAACATACTTTATTTTTGCGGAATAAAAATCACTGCATATAAATACATGTCACTTCTAACAAGCATAGATGAGCTACTTTATAAAATTGACAGTCTTAAATTGTATGTTCGTGCATCTATTAGTGCACACAGGAATTTTCAGCAAGTGTTGCCCAATTGCCTTTAGCAGTTGATGTTTTGCTTTAGGTTTTGCAACCTGTTTGAGCATTGTCTTTACTTTGCCTTTTATGAACAATCAGAAAAATGTCTTGTTTGATTCAATCAGCCACTTTTTGGGATCTATATCCTACCTATTTGATTAAACTAACATTGAATTTTCCACTAACTGTGTATTGCTGTCAATCTAATAAATCAGCTCATTCTACCGTGTAATTGAGCAACCTCTTGTGTGAATCTCAGTGCCTGTGCCAATAATCAGCTAAGATTGCACGAGGAAACTTGGGTAAGAGTCTAGATGTCCAACGGAGCACTGAAGCAGCAGTGCCATGGAGAACATGGAATAATTGAGAGCACTGGCTTTCTATTCATTTCTGTCAATTTCAAAATGTTAATTTTTAAAGATAAAGATGTTTCAAATGCTTGTACTTTCTGCTATTGGTGCTTTAAAGTATTTGGATTAGTATCACATTGATTGAGCTGTAGTAAAAACAATATTATTTGTTTATTTAAAAATACATCTTCTCATCTCTCCTGTCTTATTAAAATTTACAGCATTTTATAATTTTACCACTCTTACAAGTCACTGAGTTGCAGATTCTCACCACTGCTAGGTGAGAAAGCTTTCCTTACATCTCCTTTAAACCTTCTGACCCTTACCTTAAATCTGTGCCCTCTCGTCTTTGATCAGCAAACTGAAGTGCATGCACACCAAGGTCCCTCTGGTCCTCAGTTCTTCCCAGGGACCTATTGCTCATCATGTATCCCCTTATGTTTGAACTCCTGGTCATTTGTGTCTCCAATGATCACTGAAATCATTAGCCATGTCTGTGTGTCACATCCAATCTCGATTATTCAATATTGTTCTTGATGGCCTTCTTTAGCCTGTGTCTCTTAAATACCAACTTGTGCTTAATGCAGCTTTGGATATTGATTTCACAATAAAGCTTCTTTGCTCAGGACTGCCATTATCGCAGATCAATTTTGGCTCCTCTTCTCCTAGTTCATCAAAGTTAATATTCTTATCCTCATCTTCAAATCATCATATGCTTTCATTCCATCCTTTCTCTGAAACTGCTTGAGTTATAGTTTCTGAGTGAGCTTTCGATCCCCTGCTGCCTGGGATTACTCTCTTTAGCGCTGTAAAGATCTCTCAAAAACCTATGTTTTTCTGAAACATTCAATCTATTTTAGACAGTCAATCCTATCTAAATTCTCTTCATGGCCTCTGTATTCTGTTTTCCCTTCTACTCTGTGAAGTTCTTTGGAATATTTCATTCAAAACAGATGTTAGATATGTTCAAGCTGTTGCATGGCAACAACTCTGGCATATATGTATCTAAGTTTTCTATTAATAGAATATCAAATAACTTTGAATGTAAAGATGCTTGTTAATATCTGTAACTAAAATAAAAGAAAAGGATTTCTTTAAAATGGTTATTTAACTTAGCAAATTATCCTAACTTCATACCTGTTTGTGTAAACATACTTATTTGTTGTTTGTTCTTTGGCTCAAAGCCAGCATTTTTAGAACATAGAAATATCACAACTGAGACCAAGTGGCCTTGATCAAAAGTTGATTGTATAATTCAGATGACTGATAACACAGGTTTCATTAGTGCATACTTAATTAAATTTCACACCAAAGTAAGTAAATTATAAATCAAACACGCCAGCCATTTGCCTGGCTCACATTCACTTAACTCATTCACTACATAATTCCAATAGACTAAAGTAAGTGTTTTCTTGTTCTCCCTGGGCACAGATTTCATCAGAAACAATGCCAAGTAGTTGTTTTTGTTTTTAATAATCACAGACTTTTCGGAAAATAGAAAATTTCTTATGTGGTTTATCAACTATTGTTGTCTATAATGATTCTCAGGAATATGTTACATGCTACTTAAAATCCTATTCTGATCCATTAGTTTCAGTCCTGAAGAAAGGTAACTCAACCTGAAATATTAACTCTGCTTTCTCTCCACAGATGCTGCCAGACCTGCAGAGTCCTTCCAATAATTTTTGTTTTGTTTTTGATCCATTAGCTTAATTTCAAACCATAAATGACATAAATCACTTCAGGGCGATAGTAAGCTCATAGTGCATTTAGAGTGCCAAAGGTACACACTATTAATGGGAAACTCAAAATTTATGTTGATCTGTGATATTTTATTATATACTCAGAAGGAGAGAGTGTGAGAGAGACCAAAAGGGAATGATATGTCCCAAATCCAGAAAGGATGCAGAATTGGTTACTACTAAAGCTGATGAGGATTAATTAATTAAGAGAATCTCCAAGTGGTGAAGAGTCACAGGTCTCAGTCTTTGTTGCAGAAGCCTTCAGCATCATCTTTTGATCAGGAGACTGCAGAGTTGCATGAGATATCTTTGTGTTTCTTGTTGAAAAATGTACATAGTGAGAGCTCTTTCATTTGCAGCCTAAAGGAAGAAGGTGGCTCAGTAATTTCGTTGTAGTGTGGCATAATAAAAGGGTCAGCAAACCCTTTACTATTTGAAAATGCAGTGCCTTAGATGACAACGCTTGGGAGAATCTAGACAATTGCTATCTCTGCACGAGCTATCAAAAACAGTTAGGTCCTTTGAGATGAGTAAAATGCTCAGAATTGACAGCTCACCAGTGGAACTGCATTCAACTCTGTGAGACAGGCTTGGCCCAGACCTGGCAGAAGGTGTATGAAATTATGCTTCTGGCTAGCAGATTCTCAGAATTGATAAGGAAATGCAGCAACGTCCTCATCTACAAGAAGAAGGGGGAAGAGGAAGGAAATCAAAAATCGGTGGCCCATTTCACATTTAAACTGGATGACTGAATTCTGTCCAAGATCATCAGTAATTAGTTCACCCAAATGATGGTGATTTACCCAGACCAGAACTGCACTGTAGCAAGCTGAAAGATCTCTGATAACTTTGTGTTACGTAGGAATACGATCAGCTATGTCTATGACAGGGGTGTCCACCTGCCTGATAAGCTTGGGCCAGGGAAAGGTCCGTGACAGAACAACATACATTGACATGATGGATATGTTTACGAAAACATGATTTGGAGAGGCAACTGTTCTATACAAATAATATTGGCACAGTTTCAATCAATATGTGAGAATTAGAAAGTTTCCTGAACAAATTCCAGGACCAAAAGTATACCGTAGCAAGAGCAAGAAATTTTTTTAGTACCAGAGACAAACAATCCTCTTCATTGTCAGATCACGCTGCCTGAAGGTGTATGGTAATATGGTTCACAACAGATGGGGTGAGTGTTAAAACTGAAAGGAGTTTTTAGCCATGGTAAAGCAATAACTGGGCATGTTCAGACACATTCCCGTTCCAGTTCAGATGAGAACTTGATCATCAGATGCATGGTACTCTTGGTGTATGTGGCACAGGTCTGGCCCATACCTGACTTCTGTGCTGTGGCAATCACCTGAGCGGTCTTTTGCTTTATTTAGAGATTTAAAATGGACTTTGGTTGCATGGACAAGTAAAAACATCCATATAATTGGGGAAACCAGTCAAAATTGTGATATGCACCTTGTGTGTGGTTGCATCAAGCTGTGAATGAACCTTCAGCATGTAAAAACTAAATGTCACATTGTGCTGCCACTATACCTATACCTTGTGTCAGGAAGGACTCGTAGCTTAGGTGCTGCAGCATGCTTTATTCAGTTGACTTGTACAGTTCTACCTGCCTCCTGTGGAGAAATTTAGGCAGGAGAAAACTCCTTTGACCACAAGTTCATCAAGCAGTGGTTTGCATGCAATGTCTGTGGCCCTGCAAGAAACAGATGGTGGACCATGTTAGAATATTTTATGAGAAAATTGCCAAAGTCATTTGGTGGAGTGGGTCATCAGTAGAACTTTCAAGTAAGCACCAAGCTGTAATTTGGCTGGGAGCGAGAAGACTGTCCTCATCAGATTCTTCTTACATGCATTGGGGTCTGATATATTGTCCTTGAGGGGGTTGTGGGTTGGGGTGAGGGAAATCTGCCTTCTGGATTGCACTTTTACAAAGAAGATTTGGACAGTGATGCAATGATTTTTGACAAGGCTCTCTGGGCAGCATCATGACACAAGACTCTACACTGTACTGGCTGTTCCCAGGGACACACACCAAAAATCAACATCTACCCTGTGAAGGATGATCTTTGGTCTGCCTGAAAATTTCTGGCCTTCCAGAACAGAGTTTTCTATGGCTGTGTGTGTTGATAGTCTTTAACCTTGGAATGTGCTATGTGCTGAGGCCTGGAGCAGCAATAGTGAAATCCACCATCCAAGGCCTTTATTCCATAATACACCGAGGAATTTGAAACTGGGTAGAACTCCTCACTCCTCAGAGGGCGGCATGGTGGCTCAGTGGTTAGCACAGCGCCAGGGACATGGGTTCAATTCCAGCCTCAGGTGATTGTCTGTGTGGAGTTTGCGCATTCACCCTGTGTCTGTGTGGGTTTCTGCCGGGTGCTCCGGTTTCCTCCCACAGTCCAAACGTGTGTGGGTCAGGTAGATTAGCCATGGCAAATACAGGGGTACGGGGATAAGACAGGGGCCTGGGTCTGGGATGCTCTTCGAAGGGTCAGTGTGGACTCAATGGCCTGAATGGCCTCTTTCTGCACTGCAGGGATTCTATGTGTTTGCCATGTCATGAATCCTATAAATATTAACAGTTATTGTAACTACTGTCACATATATTGTTGAAGAAGAAATGCTTTGGTTTCCATGTCATATGGTGCCAATTTTGAACAGTTATGTAACGTAATTTTATACATTTTTTGAAATATATATTTTGAAAAAATTCTTTCAATGCAGCCATCTAGCTATAATTTTACTCCTGATTTTAGTTGGAAGCATGGGCATGGAAGCATGCAATCTCAGCAATACAAAGTGCATTTAACATGCATTCAAGTTGAAAGGGCTGTGCATTAATTCAACAACTTTCTTACTGCACTGATGGGTGCAATAAGGTGAGAAAAGGATAGAATGCAAAACTTCAAAACTGTTACATCTGGTTTATGGGCAGCAAACGTGGTCAGGAAGTCAAAATGGACAGAATATTGGTGACAGCGTCAGCACATGGGCAGCAAGTATCTGTCAGGAATATGCAGTATAGACAGATCTCAATATCTTTTATCTGACACTAGTGCTGCCATTTTGGAGCTCTATGCTTTAGCAAATGTATTCTCCTAATCAAGAATAATTGAACATATGTTCAGCAGCATGAGGACCCCCACCTGATACTTAAAGGAGTCTGATATTTAAAAGGATTATCAACTACCTACAGATTAGTTGCTATTCACTTTTACTGTTGTTGTTGTTGTTATTGACCAATCTTTGATGTTTTCTAGAGTTACTAAAAGGTGCCAAAGTATAAACAGAGTGGTATGGTAGATGCAATTGAACTTTGTCTTGACTTCAAGATTTCTGTACAACATAATTCATTCCAAACATGGTCACAGGAGCAGCTATTTCCCTGAAACACCAAGCAGGACAAGATGCTAGAAGAGGGAGGAAGGGGGGAGAACAGCTCTCTAAAAGATGACGTACAGGTTTTACATTGCATAATGACAATGAGGGTGACCATAGTTGTCAAAATTTTATATATCTGTTTCTTTAATGTGCAGATGGAGATATTTGTGACCTCTCACTGTTTTCAGTCATGTTGTGTGGGAGAGATCACTGAGGCTGTCTACTTAAAATAAATGGTCTCACCTCCTGGAGAGCATCAAGCAAATTGATTATATGACTTCATGAAGATTTCAGATTTTGCCATGGTGAGGGGACTTTGTGCATATTGTTTTATAGGTGTCACATGTTAACTCTAATATGTGCCGTAATTGAAAAAAAAGAAATTCTATACCCTCACCCTCAGAATCCAGCCACTGTATGAACATATGCAGTGAATCATCCAGATAATGTGTCACAATTTCTTCATTCTGCAGCAGTCTGTTATGCAGCTGTATTTGAGCCACCAAGACAAACCAGATGCTGCACAGTCTTCTGCAAGGGCCAAACTCTGTCCTTGAGGCTCATGATTTTGATGCGCACATCACATACCCACGCACGGGCAGTATGCTGACAATCAAAGTCATGCCTCCACAAGTCATAATAAAGGATTGAGAGTCACCAGAGATGTCATCTTCATTGTGGTGCAAATTTATGAAAAATGCAGAACAACAGCACCAAATTGCTCTCTGTGGTCTTCTATAACTTCCTAAAATCCTCTGACACTTTTCACCACAAAAGTTTATGGAGTATCATCCTCCAATTTAGCTGCCTTCATAACTTGTTACAAACTGCTACCTATTCCATGAACACTTGCAAGTTATGATCCTCACCAACTGAACTGGCACAAACCCTACCTCAAGTGAAGACTGACCAAACACGGCTGTGGTGCTGCTTAGGCTCTCTTTTCATCTTCCTCATTATAAACATCCAGGAAATTGCCAACAGAATGAATGGCAAACTGATCAAATTACACCATCTTTAATTCAAAGGCAAATGCACTTCAACATCAGATAGAATTTAAATTTGCAGATGATGGTTGTGTACTCACTCAAACTGAGCCCTAGGTCATTGACAACACCTTCGCCAAAAACAATGCTAAAATGTGTCTTTCAATAATTACTTTGAAAACTAAGATCGTCTTCAAACTAGCTCTCACAGCATAAAATCTCCCTGTTGTTAAGATCAACAATGAAATCCTAGAAAATGTGGACCATGTGTGATGTCTTGGCATTGATCTCTCAATGAAGGAGCATTCATCATTGCCTCCAATGTCTTAGTGCAGGTTCCAAACAGCTGACGGAAGGAGTATTTGAGAACAAGAATCTGAAATCTGAGATGAAGATCATAGTTTACCAGGCAGCAGTGATCCTCATGCTCCTATGTACTTTAGAGATTTATGATGTGAAGGTGCTGGTTGGACCAAAACCTGGTGTCGTGTGATTTTTGACTTGAGATTTAGATAACCTACAGGTACACCTCAAAGCATTGATGAAATATTATTAGTGGTGCCTTCACATGATCTTCCAAATGTGATGGCAAGAACGTTGTTTAATGGTCATATCCTGTCCCAAGTTAGCTTACCCAACATTGATGTGCTAATCTCTCAAAACCCTCTCTGCTGGGTGGGACATGCAGGTTATATGCCTGACACCTGACTACCAAAGCAACTGCACTGCTCAGTGACTAGTTGGTGCAGGAAATGTCCAGGAGGAATCTAAACACTTCCAGAATTTCATCAAAACATCCCTGAGAAAGTCAACTATCCTTTCCGACCTAGGGGAGGTCCTTGTGGACCAAACTGGAGAAGGTTCACCTAGGAAGGCACCAAAAACATGGAGACACTATGTCAGGAATGGAGATAAAGTTGAAGCATTGGAGGGAATGCACATACATCCAAAGAATAAATCCATCTACTCAATCCTTCAAGACCCACCTTGATCACCACATGCTGAGTCTGCAGATCATACGTGAGACTTCTCAGCCATCATACTATCTATAAAAGTGGAGGGCAAGCAAGTCAAATTCAATCCTGATGAACTAGCCTAGAAGAAGGAGTTACAGCAAGAACCCAAGAATTAGGACAGGAACAGATCTTCCATCCCCTTGAGCTTGTTCTGCCATTGCTTCGTTGTTGCTGAGTGAAAGTCCAGGGGTTCCCTTCCTAACAGCATTATGGGTGTCCCTATGCCATATGAACTGTAGCAGTTCAAGAAGGCAGCTTACCTTCTCAATGGCAAATAGGCATCGGCAGTAAATGCTGCCCTAGCCAGAAAAGCACATATGCTGTGAACGAATACATTTAAAAAAAAACTATTTCCCCTGCACTAGCAGTTTAGTAGACCTATATAATCAGCTCTACTCCTTTTCTCAAGACCTCCAAATATGTGTTGTGTATTTCGCCATGTCTGTTTTAAACTTCTCTCATGAGCGCATAACCTTGACTGACATTGCAGTTCCAGCCTGGGGGCAGTGTTACACTTGTCATAATGCCACCTTCAAAATAAATGTTAAACTGAAATCCAACCTGCCTCCTTCGTTTGGTATAAACAATCCAATGGTTCTCTTTCAAGAAGAGCGGAGAAGAATCCTGCCCAACATGTAAAATTCAGCCAGCATCTCCAGAGAGAAGGATTACGTGGCTAATTATTACATTTTTTTTGTGGAACATTGAATCATGCATATTGGCTGCAACTTTTCCTTATATTTTGATAATAACTATTCTTGAACAAAGTAATTTATTAGCTGTGAAACACTATGGATCAGCTAGAGGTTAGCAAGGGTGCTATATGAATGCAAGTTCTTTAGGTAGTGCTTTTTATAAATTTCAGTTCTGATCCTTAATTAATTTTATTGACTGAATCTCTCATTTAATTAATATTTCCCCATGCCATCCCACACTTAATTACAGCTTGCTTGCTGATATTCACGTCCTTACTTTAATGAACGTTGCAGATGTGTAAGGCCCCTTTGAATTGTTAATGATATACAATGATTTGGCTAATGCCATAAAATTTCCATATTTTTGGCATTGATTTATCTCCACCATTTTCAACTTTAATTTTTGCAGTTTACTTAATTATTTAGTGCAGTTTTTGTTGTTTTCACTTCTGTGGAAAGCTGTATTGATTTTATTAACCATCTTTCAGCAATTAAGTCATTTCCTGATTTCTATTTTTAGACTCTTTTCCTGCTCCTCTTGCCCATCATTCATCTTTTCTACGATCTTTCTACCAATCCTTCTGCTCCTCATCTGCCATTCTTCCCTTCCCCTGACTTTTAGCTTTCTTGTTTTCATCTCTATCTCTACCTTCTTCCTCCTTTCTTCTTATCATTTGTCCAACTCCTCAGTCTTCCCTTACTACTCTCTGTGCATCATCTCCATTTCCTAAATTCTCTAAACTTGCTGTCTCTTTGCTTGCCTTCTATCTTACTCTGATGCTCATCACTTTCTTTCCCCTATCCTTTTCCTTCTCCTGTAAAAGTGTGTCAGTTTTTGATTCCAACACAACAAATCCTTCCATTAGCCTAAAACCCCACTCTGACAATATTCAGTGGTGATTGATACACCATCTCAAAATCAGAGAGGTATACAGCAAGGAAACAGGCCCTTCGGCCCAACCTGTCCATGCTGATCAGGTAGCCTAAACGGAACTAGTCCCACTTGCCTGTGTTTGACCCATATCCCTCTAAACCTTTCCCATTCAGTACCTGTCCAAATGTCTTTTAAATGTTGTAACTATGTCATAGAGTCAGAGAGTCATACAGCACAGAAACAGATCTTTCGGTCCCTCCAAACAACGCCGAACATTATCCCAAACTAAACTAGTCCCATCTGCCTGCCGCCTGGCACATATCTCTCCAAACCTCTCCTATTCATGTACTTATCTAAATGTCTTTTAAACATTGTGATCCTATCCATATCCATCACTTCCTCAGGAAGCTCATGACACATGCAAACCACTCTGTGAAACATTTGCTCCTCATGTCTTTTTTAAATCTTTCTCCTCTGGCTTTAATAATGTGCTCCTTATTCTTGAAATCCCCCATCCTAAGGAAAAGACAACTACCATTAACTCTATCCATACCCCACATTATTTTATAAACTTCTATAAGGTCACCTCTAAACCTCCTATGCTTCAGTGAAAAAAGTCCCAGAAGGGTTCAGACCCGAAACGTCAGCTTTCCTGCAAGTCTGATGCTGCTTGGCCTGCTGTGTTCATCCAGCTCTACACCTTGTTATCCCAGAATATCCAGCCTTTCTTCATAATTAATGTTAACTTTATAACCTCCCATACCTGGCAACATCCTGGTAAATCTCATCTGAATCTTTGAGCTTAATAATACCCTTCCTATAATAACGTTGTTATTGATACAAGTCCATTCAATGCAATTTAAATCCCTTCCAGTACTTATAAAACATTCATTTGTAATTATACCTCCACATTAAGGACAAGCAATTTCTTTGCAATCATTTGATATTGTCAATCAAATTATAAACCTCTATGTAATATCCCCATCCCTCTGTGATCAAGATAGATTGTGGGAGCAGTCAGTCAGTACTAATGTAAATATTAAAGTCCTTTAACTCATCTCAACAGCTGTCGTTTGGCATTGCAAGCATAACTTTTGGTTAGGTGTAGGCTGCTTTGTTTCAGAATGTAAACAGCAAGCTTGGTAGTTCCACAAGGCTTACCCTACACCATATCTGTTTTTAAAAACCTCAAGCATATCTGGACCTCTCCTAAAAGTATACCTGACCTATCTAATTAGGTAATTTACATCTCCAAAGAACATAGAACATAGAACAGTACAGCACAGTACAGGCCCTTTGGCCCACGATGTTGTGCCGACCTATTATCCTACTAAAATCAATCTACCCTACATTTTACTATCATCCATGGTGCCTATCCAAGAGTCACTTAAAAGTCACTAATGTATCTGACTCCAGCACCACTGTCGGCAGCACATTCCACACACTCACCACTCTGTGTAAAGAACCTACCTCTGACATCTTGCCTATACCTTCCTCCAATCACCTTAAAATTATGCCCCGTTGTAATAGTCATTTCCACATTGGGAAAAAGTCTCTGGCTATCTACTCTATCTATGCCTCTCATCATCTTGTACACCTCTATCAAGTCACCTCTCATCCTTCTTCGCTCCAATGGAAAAAGCCCTAGCTCCCTCAACCTTTCCTCATAAGACCTGCCCTCCTGTCCAGGCAGCATTCTGGTAAATCTCCTTTGCACCCTCTCTAAAGGCTCCACATCCTTCCTATAATGAGGCAACCAGAACTGAACACAATATTCCAAGTGTGGTCTAACCAGGGTGTTACAGGACTGCAGGATAAACTTGCAGCTCTTAAACTCAATCCCCCGGCCAATGAAAGCCAACACACCATACGCCTTCTTTACAACCCTATCAACTTGGGTAGCAACTTTGAGGGATCTATGGATGTAGACCCTGAGATCCCTCTGTTCCTCCACACTGCCAAGAATCCTGCCATTAACCCTGTATTCTGCATTCAAATTCGACCTTCCAAAATGAATCACTTCACATTTTTCTGGGTTGAATTCCATCTGCCACTCCTTTGCCCAGCTCTGCACCCTGTCAATGTCCCGTTGCAACCTACAACAGCCCTCCACGCTGTCCACAACTCCACCAACCTTTGTGTCATCGGCAAACTTACTATCCCACCCTTCCACTTCCTCTTCCAAGTCATTTATAAAGGTCCCTAAAGAACTCTGGTAGTTTTAAATATTTTCCCATAAGTTGTACTTTGGAAGTCTCAGTAACAAATACTGCTTCAGTTTGTAGGAAACTGTACTTTTAAAGATACGGCAAAATCCATGGGCTATGGATGTGTGAAGCACTTCCTGCCTCTTGATCAGACCCACCTCAGCAAACAAGATAGGTACTGGGCTCAGGAATGGGACTTTTGCATTCTTTACTTTGGTGCCATTTTGGCTAAGGCACAGTGCCCTCTATTCTTGTGAAAATTCAAGATCTGGCATCAGCATATTTGCTTTTTCCTGTAGCAAGACAAAGAGAGATGTACAGCGAAATAATAAATGAAGAAAACAGCCAAATACACAGCTTCAAAACCAATAGCATCATTTTACTATTGATAATATAAAATCATTGTGTGGATAAAAGATCAAGTAGCTAGTTATAAATCCCAGAGCAGATTTAAAACTTTAACTTTTGTTATGTTTCTCATTTTAAGCAAGTTTTGCTGAGTGAATTCCATGCTTGTATTCATTCACAAGATATGGGGGTAACTGGCTGGACTATCATTCATTCAGGCAGCAGTTGAGAGCGAACACATTGCTATGGATCTGGAATCACATGTGAGTCAGATCAGGTAAGAATGGCAGATTTCCTTCCTTAAAGGACATTAGTGAACCAGATGTTTTTTTCCTCCTGACAATCGACAATGGTCTCATGGTCATCATTGAACTAAACTCTAGATTTTTATTGAGTTCAAATTCTACCATGTGCAAATTGCAGCTAAAATTTGAATGAAGTAAACAGCAAAATACAAAATTCAAATCTGCCTTACAAGTAGTTGTACTTTCTAATGTTGTGTTACCACTCACTTGGAAGATTGCATATCATTCTGGAACCAGAATAATTGAGGGTTTATTACATCCATAGTAATTTGTAAGTGCTTTATATGTGTGGTACAGTGTGCTAAGTGTGAGCCACAACAGAATGTAAATGATACCAGCAATCAGTAAAGTTTTACCAGAAGCTATTGGGAAAAGTGAACAATCCTGCACCTTGGACAGAGGAATATTTTAAAATATGCACTTATTTTCATAGCTTTTTCTGTTAATACTAGGCAATAGCATTTCTACGATATTTATGCAATTTCAATCAAATCAGTGCAACAGATTACAAAAGTTCAAGTCTAAGTTATGTTCAATGAAAATTCAAGATTTCGTAATCTTTTGTACTTGGTTAAAACATGTTGCATTGGACTTTGTCCTGTCCACAAATAGACCATGGGCTGAATCTTACTGGAAACCAACCAAGTGGCAGTTTTGCTCAGTTTTGCAAAGCATTTCTCATTGTGAGGCCTGGTGAATTTTCTTACACTGTTGTTCCAAACTCATTTCATTAAATTGATACCATAATCCTATGTAGCCCTTCTCATCTGATGCTAGTTCAATTCTTCCTGTTGCCATAGATAGAAGTACCTGCTTCTGTTGGTGAAATAACTGCTAGTGTGCCAACACCTAATCACACTTTACTTACTTTACAGTGCACAGTACTCTGGCTGTGGACAGCCAGCTCAGAGTCAGTCTCCTGAACTGAGGAGATTCTAGTCTCCTGGTTATTTTGGTCAGGAAAGGCTTTCCTGATTGGCCCAGGTTAACAACCCCAATCCAGAACCTCCTAGTTAATGGACCCACCTGGTTCCAATCACTGCATCCCTCCCCCTCCCCCAAATGCAGGAACGTAGGCCGGGTCTTTTGCATGTAGCTTCTCTTGCGACACTTTCGCCCCCAGTTCCAGTTCCTCCGACTCAGTCACAGGAGGCGCCTACTGGACTGTGTCCTGTCCCTTGTGTCTGGAATGTCTCGGAATAATCTCTTCCTCTTTTTCCAATGGCAATGGTATCGAGACTGTATCCATTTTGGACTCTGAGGTTTCTTCGACACTAGAAGGAAGGGGAGCACCTGCGGTTTCTGTCAGACCTTAGGGCTGTTCTGAGGGGCCAGGTATGCTTTGCTGTGGCTCCATTTTCAAGGTAACAGCTTTCAGGTAATCCATGTTTTTATTCTGGACTGTATACCTACCCAAACTTTGTACGTCATGGGACCCAGCCTTGCAACAACTTTGCCTCGTACCCAGACAGGGCCATTCCCATGGTTCCAGCACAAAACTTCATCCCCTGAATTAAATTGTCTCTCTTGCTTAGAGGAGGCATGTGGTCAGCACTGGCGTTCCTGCTGCCATTTCACCCTTCCCTCCCAGATCTGGGAGTGTCAGGTTTAATCTGGTGAAGAATCTTCTCCCATCAGCAACTTTGCTGGAGCTATTCCTGTTGTTGCGTGTGGGCTGGTCCTACAATCGAACAGGAACCAGGACAGATTGGTCTCAATTGACGCTGTAGGCTATTTCTTTCAGCCTGCCTTCTACTTTTGGACCATTGTTTCACTAGACCATTGGATGATGGAATGTATGGAGTAATCCTTATGTGCCAAATGCCATTGGACTTTAGGAAATATATGAATTCCCTGCTGGTAAATGATGTCCCATTGTCCGTAACCAATACTTCCAGGAGTTCATGCATCATGAACAATGCTTGCAGCTTCTCAATAGTCATCCCTGAGTTTGCTGAATGAACCTTACGCATGTCCAACTGCTTTGAATGGGCGTCCACAATGACCAGGAACACTGAGCCCATGAAAGGACCGGTATAGTTGACATGCATAGTCGGAAGGATTACTCATTGCTCCAATGTCATTTGCCCGGAAAAGATATCACACTCTTTCCACATACCGCGTACAGTCTTCGACAGCAGGATCAAATGAGTCAAGCTTCGCAAATAGAGGCCTGATGCCAGAAATGCTCACCCCAACTCCAAGCTGACAGTTGCAAGCAAATATTTTGTAGGCATGTCCTGTTTTTTCCAGTCAAAACTGGAATAACTGCACAGGGTATGGTGTCCTGTCACCAAGTTACCCTTTATTTACTAGTGCACAGTACACTAGCTGTGGCCAGTTAGCTCGAAATCAGTCCTTAACTGAAGTGATTCTAATCTCCTGGTTACATTGGTCAGCCAAGGCTTTCCTGATTGGTCCAGGTTAACAACTCAAGTCAACGACCCTATGGTCAATGAGGTCCACCTGGTTCCAATCACTACAACAGGGATATCCCGAGATTCCTGCCACTGGCATCATCTTTGACTGCTAGCCATGCACCTGGTCAAGAGTTGGCAGTCAGAGTCACCCTTCATCATCAATGACACATCCTTACAACCCAACTGTACATTTCTAACTTAGTTGCTTTTAAAATACCAGGGCGCACAGCTTACCTGTCATTAGCCACATCCCATCTCCTGAGCAGGAAAGCTGACGTTTTGGGTCGCGATCCTGGCCCGAAATGTCAGCTTTCCTGCTCCTCTGATGCTGCCTGGCCTGCTGTGTTCCTCCAGCTCCACACTGTGTTATCTCCAGCATCGGCAGTTCTTACCATTTCCCATCTCCTGGCCCTTTCTAAGCCACTTCTACTGTTTCCCCACTGCTCGATGTAGCCCAGCATCTCATTGTTGTTCAATGTGAGATGGAAAACATAGAGAGCAGCATTCAATTGGTTCAAAATGATCATCTTTATTCAACAACATCGAAAACAAAATCAAAAAGAAATCAAACGAACTGAATCTGCACTTTAGATCACTTATGAATTGCTTGCACGTTGAGCATCAAAAATTTTGAGTCAATGAATGATCATTGCACCCAGATCTCATCTTTTGAAACTCATTTTCTTCTTGAATACTTGTAGAAACTCTTACTGCTCATCTTTATATTTCTTGCTAGAGTACCTCATGTACTAATTTCTTTCTCTTTATTTTGTCTAGTCATCAGTCAATAGTTGCTAACATTTTCCTGTCACCTTCATTGTATGCCTTTTATTTCAATTTGATACCATTCTTAACTTGTTTAGCTTGTCATTGGTCTTTTTCATCTTTTTACTTCTTCAATGGAATATATGTTTTGTTGAAAGTTTAAAACTATCTTCTTACATATCTGACACTACTTCTCCAGTATCTCACCACTAACCTATTTTCCCTTTCCACTGTGGCCACCTCTCTCTCGATACTCTGGAATTGCCTTTAAGTTGAAGACAATAGCTTCAGGCCCACATTTCTTATTCTCAAACTGAATTGGAATTTCTATGTTATGCTCCATTTTGTTCAGAATATCCTGAGCTATGATCATTAGATAATCCTGACTTGTTATACAGTACCAAGTATGAAATTTTGTGCTGAACACTTGGTTCCAGAATATTGTTCTAAGAACCTGTTGTAAATATTCTCAATGAACTTATCCTCCAGTCTACTTTTACCAATTCTATTCATCCATACTGTTTGAAGATTGAAAATAATTTTTGCAGTACTTTTCTCCCAAGCTTGCATGGTTTCTGATATATACTACTCCCACCAGTGACTCCTTTCCTTGACTATTTCTTATGTCCCCCTTGCAGGTTCTACATTTGATCTTCTGAGCTAAGAACATTTCTCCATACTGTATCAATCCCATCCTTTATTAACAGGGTTATTCCACTTTCTATTTCTTCCTCTTTTTCCTCCTATATTGTTAAATACCTTTCCTAACCTTGTAACAATGTTTCTCTAGTGGTAGTCATATCCTAGAGTCATAGAAACCCTGAAGTGTGGAAGCAGGCCATCTGGCCCATCCACACTGAGCATTTCACCCAGACCCATAATATCATATTACTGTATTCCTATCTGTAGTAGCAATTCCTCCATTGTATTATGAATACTGTGTCTTTTCTGTCTTTTTACCTGTTTTTCCTGCTCTGCCCATATTTGGTCCTGCACTCTTATGTTTGCGTGTTCTGTCCTTTTCTGTTAAACACTAATTATAAGTAAACATTTTGCTATCCTGCACTGCTGCCTTGCCTTTTCTCATTGACTTTCAAAATCTCCTCCAATGTGACTCCTCCACCCTCTCACAAACTATTTAGTTTAAATCCTTCTCCCCGCCACCACAGCATCACAGACATGGCTCAGTAGGCAACTTATACCAGTACAGTGAAAGTGAAGGTCATCCTAATAATACAGTTCCCATTTTTGCCTGTACAGGTACCAGTGATCTATGATTTAAATTCTATTTCTCTTATAACTACCATGCATTCAACTCTCTGATCCTATTTACTCTATGCTTGTGGCTCATCTAATATCCAGAGATTGTTATCTTTGTAATTTAGCCCTTAGATAGATATACTTCCTTAGTAAGAACTCTTCTTTTTCCTTCTTATGCTGTTGGCATCTACATGGACCACAATTGGATCTCCTTCCTGTCCACCTTCAAATTCCTCTTCAGCCTCAAGAAGACGTTCTTATCCTGGTATCAGCAGACAGCACAGTCCTCAAGACTCGTGCTCTCAACAATGGTTGTCCACCTAACTGCCATACCTTTTATATTTCTAATTTTTCACCATTGGAAAGATGTTCAGACCTATCTTCTTTGGTCTAAAGATCTTGCACTGAACTCTGTTCATATCATTCTGCTACAATTTTCCCACTTATTTAATCTATCAATGTCAATTCTAGATAACTTTAATCAGTTTGCTCAGGTGAGTTACGACATACCTCTAGAACAGGTTGGACTTGAATCCAGGCTTTCCTGGCTCAGAAGTAGGAACACTGCCATTATGTTCCTAGAACAATTTCATTTCTAATTTACTGCTCCTTTCTACACTGCTTAACGTGACACCATTGTACCATTGACAGCCTTGAATATATGGCACTTTAATGTGTTAAATTGTCATTAATGAATAGTTTAGGATCTAGAATAGTAATGGACAGCACTAATCACTTCCTTCCAATTTGAGTACTTATCAACTATCACTGCTTCCTGTTTTCGAAACCATCTTCTGAACAGATCAATAACTTGCTTTCAATTTCATCAGTTTTAGTCTTAGTTGATAATCTCTCATTATCTTACAGATTGCTACACATATAGACACATTCCAGTCTTCTATCTTAGTTGCATCCTCAAAATTAATTTAAGTTCACTGGACATGACCTACATTTACAAATCCATTTTGGCTTTCTCTGATCAAATCAACTTTTAGATCTAAATTCTCTAAATGCTCAGGCACTCTGATCTGAGTTGTAGATTCTAACATCTTCCCCTAACAAATGTCAAACTAACACATCTACAATTTCTTCAAGTTTGAATCTTGGCTACAATGCTAATTTTAAAAGAAAATCTATTTTAAAGCTTTTAAAGAAGCCTGTTCCAAGTGCTGTTCACAATTATCCTGCACATGTTAATCTTTGTTCACTCCCAAAAACAGCACTTCAACTTTTTTTTAAAAAACATGCTTCCTTGTTATTAAACTTATATCATGGCCTCATTCTCTCCGAAATCTCCTCTAGCCTCAAAGCCCTCCACTGCTCGAAATCTGCCTTGTGCACATTCCCAATTTTAACCATTTTGCTGTTGGTGGCCTTCCTTCACTTGCCAATGTCTGCCTCTGAAATTCACACTATGAACATTGCTGCCTTTCTACCACTCTTCCCACTTTTAAGATACTCCTTAAAACCCTCCTCCATGAACAACCTGCTCTGATACCTCCTTATGAGACGATGAAAAATTTTGCTTCTGTGAAGGACTTGGAATGTCTTATTCCATTACCTCTGGTATATGCATACAAGTTATTGGTGCTTAACGGAGAAGTATTCTTTGATTTTAATTTGTTGCAATTTGCATTATCTAATTCACTTGACCCAATATGACTTGATGTGGCGAGAAGTTTGCAAATTTCATGCCTCATTTAGAACACATGTCTCTGAAAGGTCTGCCTGCATACTGCGACCCATAAACAGAAATTATTTCTTCGGGTACACCACGATGTCTGAATACAGCACCTGAGGACACACTTTATTCTTTATCTGTTTTACAATTGGAAATTTGGAGAAATAATTAACGACTAATAGCTTGGTCTACGACATGTAGAATAATTTAATATATTGTTGAATATGTTTGAACTTGGATAGGAGTTGCATGGCCTCCAGTTAATGCTGGGGGATTTGCCATTGATCCTTTTGCTCTTTCTTTGCCTTTTGTGTATGCTTTTGACATGCAAGGATTGAAGTAGTCTTGCTGTTATGGGAACACACTGTACGTACCTGCTGCAATGTATTTGCTGTGCTCTCTGCTTTTTGCTTTTTATTTTGTTTTGTCCAGCTATGTGTGTGCCTCCAGTACTGTACTTAGAGTGGCTTTTCTAGTTTCGAGCTCAAATTTGTTCTTTTAGCTGTGGACTGTTCCTAACTGCATCCTGCTCTGCTTTTGCTTTGTTTGAATTGGTGCACACATTTTCTTTGTTACACATGGGGATGACACCTGACAGTCCTTTAAACTTTAAATAATGTGATGCTGACTGATTCAACTGGCTGTCTGCATGGATCTTGGCACAAGCATTCAGGAATTGTGAAGAAACCATATTTTTTGTGCTTTGTCTGTTGTAGGAACTTCTGGATTACTGCTGCATCTTTTTTACTGCTTCTTACCTTGGTCTTCAAGGCTATGTCACTGTCTTCTTTGTTCTGCTTTTTTTTAAAGATACCATCATTGAAGAACACCATGCAGCAATTCCTCATGCTACCAAAATTCAGCACAAAATAGGTATGTGGATTTTATATATTTGAAGATCTCTTGTGGATTTATTTACAGCTTAAACAAATGCATACAATGGAGAGAAATTTCTAGGCATATCCTTGACCTATTACGCTACAAAGCAAAAATGGTTGCACCTTCTGACTCATGCAACAACAAATGTTGGCCAGAAACCAAATTTACCAAGCATCCCTGCAGTTGTTTCCAACTGACAGAGAGACAATATAGGTGGTACCTCAGGATGTTTTGGCAGGTTGTCTCCTACAATTGCCAGCTGATGGATGAGCATCTGCAATGGTATTAGGAAGCAATCCCATATTAAATGCTTCAAGGTAAAAGTGGCCCTCAACTTTTACACACATAGTTCATACAATGCAGCCACTGAGGATATCTCCAGAATTTCCCAGTCATTCACTCACAAATATATATAAGTCCACAGGCATTGACATGCGCTGCTACTTTGTTCCAAGCTGAATAGATCCAAAGAGACTGCTTCTTTTTTGCATTCCTGGGAAAGAGAATCTCCACACATTACTAGATGGCCTTGTCCAGAACTTCTACGAAGATGTCACTGAACCTTGAGGACAGTTTCTGCTTGCTGTGAGGTATGTCCATGAGGTTAGAGTGACCAACACAGGCTCCACCAATGCTACAGGTTTGCAGTGAGTTAAGGGCTATTTGGGTGGCCTTTAAAAATGGTATTTGAACCTTTGAGCATGAACAGTCTGCATAGGGGCGAGATTGCCCCGCCTGCTTGCCACCAATGATTCATCGGTTAATTCATGAAAGAATTTGCACACTTGAGTAATAAGCTGAAAGCTGTGTGATCACATGATAAAATGTATCCAGGTCTTGAGCGGAACTTCCTCTCACAAGACAAGTTTGGAAGTGGCAGGGACATTTTAACAGGCAGTAGCACAGTAGGTGATTATCCAGTCACATTCCTGCTTCTGTATTAATTACATTTAAGATGGGGAAGCTTTTGGATGACCATCTCATTATTGTTCTTTGTCAACTGAGGGTTTTAAATGATATAACTGTTCCCTGGTGCATTTTTCATGGCAATATATTGACCAATCTGAGATCAGTCAGCACATTGTTTCACGTTCAGTAAAATCTACCAGGCTTGTTGAATTTCTATTCAAAACATTTGGTGCACTGCCTTGATGTTGAGTCTTTATTTATTACCAAGACTGCCCACTATTCATTCAAGGATCATTTTAATATTCTTCTTTTCTGTTCATCAAATTAAAGAATATCATTTCTGATACATTAATCATGCCCAAGTTCAAAGTAACAGGTTTTTTACAAATTAAACTTTCCTTAACTTCAGCTTAACATCCATGTGAACTTAAGCAATCTTGCATTATCAGAATAATGGCTAATGGGTGTCCCGTGTTTTGTCGCCATTAGAGGAGTTTTTCAACCTATGAAGGCTAGGAGATAAAAGGATGTTATTTGATCTCTTATTGTAAGCTGTCACAATATCTACTGAATTAAAATCATATCATTTTTATCTGGAGTGTGCTTGGTGTTTTGAGATATATTCCAACTTTCTCGATGACCATCCTTTTATTTGGCATCTGTAGCAATAAATATTATTTTGTTATTCTCAAATTTGATTCTTTTACTTACGCATAATTTACAAAATACTATTTGATGTGATCCCATAAAATGTCTAAAGTCTATTGGAGTAAAATTAATGAAAGAATATTTACAATTGAATTTTACAAGTCTATCTGACTTTGTAATATCTAAACTTTGAGTTTTATTATTTTCACTTAATCACAGATAGCCTGAAACAAAAAATTCATGAATTTCTTCGATGAAATTGGCTTTTGGTCAACATGATTTCATTTTGGCTATCCTACTTTGAAAATTTTCTTGCAGTTTAGAGATTTATTTGCCAAAAGAATCAGTTGACAGGAAGCATTCCTGTGAGGACTCTTGGATTTGAAATCACCATTTTCCTTCAGTTTTTTTTTCATTTAATATTAAGTAATGTTGAATATTAAAGTAAATTCCCATTCAGGTAAGTGGTCAAACAACCAGTGCCAGATGAGTCTGAAGATGGCATATTATAATTTTCTTGATTTTAAATACGACTTACTCAGCTATCACTCTCATTTAAACAATTCATAGTCTCAATAAAATATTCAGTTTATTCAAAACTCTGATATTGAATGTGGAAGATTCCTGTACTAAACATTCCTGAATTATTATCCATGCTTTTCATGTCTCTCTCAGCCCAGCACAGTCAAATTTATTGCTTTCTTAAATTTTATGTTTTGTAGAGTGTGATTCGGCCTTAATTCTCCACATGTGACATTTTTAATAATATGGCCTCTTGCCAACAGGTTGTCGACAATGAGATTTGCACAAAAGCAAGCTCTTGATGTTATGCTTCACAGAATATTTCTCTTTTCATGAACAGTCTTGTAATTTTGACACTTAATCAGAAAGGGTTTACTATTTAAGAGAACCAAACAGCATTTAATACTGTGGAAGTCATTCGTTTAAGCCATTTCTTGTCCTTTTTAATATAAGCATTGGTGACATCAACTTCATTTATTGCCCTGTGATTAATTTTTGGAACTGTATTAAAGTAGTTACTCTCGCCCTGTATGTTATCTGTATAACGTCCATCAAACATGCTAGCTGATTTTTCTATTTGATTGCCTCATTGGAGCTGTTAATTGTAGCAGGTTAATGTGCCATTGCAACTATTTAAAGTCCTACAAGTTGATTCCTTGAATCTTACAAACTGAGAACCAACAGTTGCTTTCAATCATAATAAAGAACTATAGTTGTTGATGTTTCTCTTAACAAGGAATGATTAAACAATAAAAATATAAACAATTACAGAATTTGTTCTGAGATAACAAAGTGTAGAGCTGGATGAACACAGCGGGCCAAGCAGCATCAGAGGAGCAGGAAGGCTGACGTTTTGGGCCTAGACCCTTCTTCAGCATCTGCAGTTCCTACTATCTCTGAAACAGAATTTGTTCTGCTACTTTTAAAGATTATCCCAACTATAATAGCTGCTTTTGGTACTATATATAACTACGTAACACATGACCATTCTCTATAAACATGTAATGCTCTTCTTAATCAGTGTATTCTAGTAGGAAGTAATCTGTTTGTAGATGAAATGAAGAAGCTTAAGGTTGTCAAGGCCTGGAGCTCAATTCTTTTTTATTCATTCACAGGATGAGGGCATCTCTGTCTAGGCCAGCATTTATTTTCCATCCCTAATTGCCCAAAGAGTAGTTAAGAATCAACTACATTGCTGTGGGTCACATGTAATCCAGACCAGGTAAGGATGGTAATTTTCTTCCCTAAAGGATATTAGTGAACCAGATGTTTTTTCTCCCCCCCACAATTGACAGTCCACTGTCTGAGGGCAATTAACTTTATCAGTTAATTATCAGTTACTCTGCTACAAAGAAGTACTAATTGCAGTAGAAATCCAGCCCTGTAACTTCACACCAAATGACCCTGCAGCACTAAATCCTGACTTGCTCAAAACATTATCAAAAGCAGACATTTTATTTCATTTTGATGGGTGTTTAAGAAAATAATCTGATAGCTTCATTGAAATACTGTGAAAAATAGAAAGAACAGTCATTTGTTTGTCTTTGCCTTCTGTTCAGTGTGAAACCATATCGCAACTATAGATATTTTCTGATCAACCTGTTCAGAGATGTTGGTTCACACTTCTGAAGCAGGTGGGACTTGATCCCAGGCCCTCTGGCTCAGGAGTAAAAATCAGTACCACTGTACTACAAGACCCCCATATCCCAATTATACATATAGATCCTTGCATGCTGGAGTGAATTTTCAGCATTTACTCACTGTCTTAAATTGCAGAAGAGGGAATTTAGATTTCTTTTTGACATGTTAGAGTGACTGTAAATAGCAATTGAGGAGACACCTACATTGCAAAGTTTAAGATGATTGAATAATGATTTAAGATAAATATTATGAAACAAAGAATGTGAATAAAGGAAGTTGACAAGTTGACAAGTCAGGACTGAGGATGATGGGTCAAAATGACTTTTTCCTATGGTGTTGTTTCTCAGATTCTATTCTGTATTTCTAAACTTTTATGAATGTGGTGCACTATTCCTGAATTTTTATTCATTCTATACAGATTATTTAAATGTTTCTCTGATTGACCGAATAGTTTCTAGGTTTGCATATGAAGAATAGCCAAAGAAGATTACATGTAATCTGGAGCCACTATTTAAGAAATGTCACACTCGGGAAAAGAATTGTAGAAAAGGCAAGTGTATCAAATACCCCAAAAACCTGGTTTTGATTTCATCTTATTTTTATTTTGAAGATTTCTTAGATTATGGAATGCTACAGCAAATGTTATTATTGAGTGATTTAAAAGGGCATGGATCGCTCTTTGTAGAAGAATATAAAATAATATTTGGAAAGAGGGAAAGAAAATGACAAGCAAGTTAGCAAAGGTTATGGATTACTTGCTCTTGTTCAAATGTTTTACAACTTATTAGGAATCTTAACTTTTTAGTTCTCCATGGACAGACCCTAGATCATCTTTATTTGAATAATTCTTCCTAAGCAATTTACGATATTGACATGACAATATGATGGTAACTTAATCTTTGTTCAGTAATTCAGATCCATTATCCAGCCATATATGCCACTCTGTTTCCGTTCACTATCTTGACTTATGATCCTCCATAAGCTGAAGAGTTCTTTGGATCTAGTATACAGCATATCAAGCCTCATTTGAGTGAGTATTATACTATGTATCATAATGATGTAGAACATAAATTTTTGCAAGTCAATAAATAATGTTAACAGGCATTGATTTAGTAAGTCAATGTGTTGCTTGACTTCTCATTTTCAATAGAATTATTTTAAATCTATAAATGATTTAAATGTAATGCATGATTAGATAATTGTTTAGACATTGTGTTCACCTATATTAAACTAGTTAAATTGAACACTGCAGCATTGATTGCATGTCTTAATATTGGATTTCTGGATTACAGTATTTAATTGAAAGCCAAGCCTCTTTCCTGCACTGTTCCCTTTCTCAGTCCAAGATCTTAAATAATGCATGAGAAATTAGTGATTTAAGCATTTGTAAATTGGTAGTGAGGTTCTGAGCACCTGATTCAATTTCTCTGGCAACTAATAGCTTAAGCCACTCAACCACATACTGTACTCGATAGTGGTCCACACTTTCAATTTGATTGGGAAAGCTGGAATAGAATTTTATTGGGATAATTAATCAGTAAATGGAGATTGAACCTGAATTGCTTTCTTTTTGAATCATAGAGATCGGTGACACAAGACTTTATAGGTTTGAGCAACTGTACATGTACAGAAAAGTAAAATAACTTAAAATATTGATCTTGTACGCAGACTTTCAAAATCAGTACGAAGTAAAAGTGAATTACCAAACAAACTGTGGTCAAATTGAATGACCTGCACACTAAATGGCTAATGCAACCTAGAACAATCCCCGTGCACTTATTGACAACCCGCCCAGCAAACACTGAGTCGCAACAATTTCATTAATTCATTAATTAATAATCTTCCTTCAGAGGGGTTTCCACTCTTCAGTCTCAAAGATCTGCTTCTCAATTCCCTCCTATACAGTTGCAACTTGGAGTGCCTCAAAACCTGTTCATTTTCCAGAGATTTAATCCTGTCTTCTAAGACTATATTACACTCTAATTCTCTCTGTTCCTCTGGGTCACTACCCTCTTCTTTCAGGTTCCTGGTTTTCTTTCTCTCTCAGAACTCCAGAATGTTTGGTAAAAACTAAAAAAAAACTGCGGATCCTGTAAATCAGAAACAAAAATAGAAATTGCTGGAAAAGTTCAGCAAATCTGGCAGCATCTGTGGAGAGAAGGAAGGGTCACTCAACGCAAAACGTTAACTCAGACTTTTCTCCACAGATGCTGCCAGGCCTGCTGACTTTTTCCAGCAACTTCTGTTTTTGCTTGCCTCTACTGCTAGTATCCTTTTGATAGACCTTATACTGGGTCCTATGACTGCTGGTTTCTAATAGTTACAATAAGATTAGAGATTGGATACCTCTTACTTTTCTGAGTTTTTACTTAATTACACTGGTGTGGATTGCTGGAAGGCCAGTGTGACAAAGCCTCATCTTTACCATGGACGTCCAGTCCCTATAACCTACATCTCCTCCAGAACTTCCAATTCCCCGGTCCCCAACACCTCATCTTCACCATGGATGTCCAGTCCCTATACACCTGCATCAGATCCCCCTTCCCCGCCCCCTTGACCTGTCCATCCTCCCTGGACTGACCTATCCCCTCCCTACCTCCCCAACTACACTCACCTTTACTGGCTCCATCCCTGCCTCTTTGACCGGTCTGTCTCCTCTCCGCCTATCTTCTCCTCTATCCATCTTCTATCTGCCTCCCCCTCTCTCCCTATTTATTTCAGATCCCCCTTCCCCTCCCCCATTTCTGAAGAAGGGTTCAGGCCCGAAACGTCAGCCTTCCTGCTCCTCTGATGCTGCTTGGCCTGCTGTGTTCATCCAGCTCTACACCTTGTTATCTCTGACAAAGAATGACTCCTTTTCATGGAACATAGGCACCAGTCCTGGAACATGAAGAAGAGAGCAAACTAATGATAGTTTGAGGTCTAAGCCCAGCCTCATTATGTATTATTGATAAAAAGACCAGACATTCTTAGTCTGTACAGAAGTGTGCATGAAAGGGAAAAGCCACTTGATTGATAAGTTTGCCTGCTTTTTAAACTGTGATCTACTTGTAAGAGACTCAGTGTTAATGTGTACAAAATAAAGAGGTGTCAAATACATATAGTTTCTGTTACTGATATTTTAAAGGTTTGTTTGATTAACACATTTGTCGGGTGTAATAGTGGCTGACTTTGTTGTAGCAAAGGTATGAATGGCTTTTTTAAAGCATTTCCATAAATACAGTTGTTATTATAGATTGTCTAATTCTGTGCAGTGTAAATATTGGGGGAATAAGCATGGAAATACTATGAATTAGCATGAAGTGTATGAGGAGGCATTGGGAGTGAGTGACTTGGCTGTTTTGGCATGGAGACTCTGAGTGGTCTTTGGTGTGGGAGGAGAGGGCTAGAGGGTATAATATTTAAGTTCCAGAGATGAAACGGGTATTTTGACCAGCCAACCTTGGCCCCTGTGATCACATCTGGGCATTATCTGGGACGGTGAGCCTGACTCAATCCTGTTCCTGAATCCCGAAATGAAAACTGCACCATATGGGGCTCCTTTCCCTGAAACATGTTTGTTGAACTGGCTTACTAGCCAACTGGAACTACCGGGTTAAAATAATAAAAAAAAACTCTCCCAAAATTTTTTAACTTGTGCATGATGCCAAATTGCAGGTGGGATAGCCAGTAATGAGGAGGACTGCAACAAATTACATAATGACAAGAATAAATTTACAGAATGAATAGATAATTGACAAATGAAGCTCAATAAATAGAAATCTGAGTTAATACATTTTGTTGTCCTAAAGACTAAGAATGTCTGAAAAGTTCAACACAATACTGGCTTTTACTGTCGTGTTACAATAACTGAACTGACCTTCAGTGACGAGTTTGAATAGAGTCATTGAATCACACATTTGTTACAGACAGAAAAAGGCCATTCAGCCAATTGATTTACTTATTTGATTTGCTTTTTGTCATGTTTATCTTGTCGCAAAAATACAGTGAAAAGTGTTGCATAGTGTTGTCATTCTCTGGCGCCATCTTAAAACACAAAAAAAATGAAAACATAGAATATAAAGACAGAAAAATGAAGAAATAAAGAAAAAGATGCTGGAGTCAGAGATAACAAAGCGTGGAGCTGGAGGAACACAGCAGGCCAGGCAGCATCAGAGGAACAGGGAAGATGATGCTTTGGGTCGGGACCCTTCTTCTGGGTCCCAAACAAAATGTCAACTTTTCTGTTCTTCGAACTCGGGTCCCCAGAACATTAGCTGGGTTTCTGGATTAATAGTCTAACAACAATACCACTAGGCCATTGCCTACTCCTATAACCTGAAGATTGTTGTATTTACCCTTTTAATTCCAAATTAAATGCTAATATGGACTCCACACATATATGATATGGATGATAGTGTAAGATAGGGGTGGAGGTTAGATAGACCTTAGGTTCAGGGTAAAAGTTGGCACAACATTGTGGGCCGAAGGGCCTGTACTGTGCTGTACAGTCCTTCTTGTTAAGAGCCCCACCATGGGCCTCGGGGCTGGTGGCCAGGCACAAGTCTCCTTCGCACTGTTGCCACTGGAATGAAAATCACCATTCTTCAGCGCCATCTCGCATTCACTGACGTTCTTGTCAATATGAGTCCTTGCTGGACCTCACCAATCCAGATGCCACCGATGCCGCTGGGTCTTGTACTGGGCCTAAACTTGTCTCCTCCACTGCCTCTTTGAACATGCACTAGAGCAGGCACTGTTGGGAATCCACACTCGCCTCTGCCACAGCAGAGTGCTAAGACCGCCTTGATGATGCAGAAGCGGCCAGGAACCCAAACCCATCTGCACCATCTCGTTATATGAGCATTGTTTAGGGCTAATCCACAGCTATTCCCCATACATTTGCCCTTTATTATTATGTAAATAGTCATCCAATGATCTCAATTGAACCTGCCTCCCTGTTCTTCAAGGCAGTGCGTTCCATACCTTTGCTACTTGCTGAATGAAAGAAGATGACCTCACTTCACCTTTGCTTCTTTTGCAGATCATTCAACTCTATGCTTTCTTGTTTTTGTTCCTCTTATGAGGTTTCTCCCTGTCTACTATATCCATCCTGCCCATGATTTTGAAAACCTGTATCATATCTCCTCTCAGCTTTCTTCTCTCCAAGGAGTACAGTCCCAACTTCTTCAATCTGTCTTCATAATCGAAGTTCCTCATCACTGGAATCATTTTTGTAAACTGCTTCTGCACTCTCTCCAATGCTTTCACATCCTTTCTATACTATATTTTTAATTATTTTATTTATTCATTTGTGGGATGTCATCATCAGTGCAGCCTTCAATGAAGTGCTGTTTTGTTTTCCTGCCTGTTATTTAAATTCTGGTGTCCATTGAGCTGGGTTACCTCACGTCTGGCTTTCCTTCACAGTGAAGTATATATCGGGTCTAGCTCTATGTGTTTGTTGATGGTCTTCTTATTGGAAAACCAGGCTTCTGGGAATTCCTGTGCTTGTCTCTGTTTGGCCTGTCCTAAGATCCTGGTGTTGTCCCAATTGAACTGGTGGTTTTCCTTATCCATGTGGATTGAGATGAGTGAGCATTGGTCATGTCTTTTTGTTGCTAGTTGATGTTTGTGTACTCTTGAGGCTAATTTTCATCCTGTCTGTCCAATTAGTTAGTGCAAGTATTAGCCCAATACAGAGGGCTGATCTAAGACCAGGAAGCCAAAATTTGGATTCAGTTTGGATAGAGATGAGAAACAATAAGGAAAAAAAGTCTCTTGTGAGAGTGGTCTACAGGCCCCCTAACAGTAACCACACAATAGGGTAGAGTATAATTGAAGAAATAAGAAGAGTTTATTAGAAAGGTATGACATTAATCATGGGAGATTTTAATCTGCATATTGCTTGGACAAACAGGAAGAAAATTAGCCACAAGAGTACATGAACATCAACTAGCAACAAAGAGACACGACCAATACTCACTTATCTCCGTCTACATGGATAACGAAAACCATCAGTTCGATTGGGACAACAGCAGGATCCTAGGACAGGCCAAACACAGACAAGCACAGGAATTCCTAGAGGTGGGGTTCTCCACTAAGAAGGCAACAAACACATTGAGCTAGACTCTACATATACTCCACTGCGAAGGAAAACCGGAAGTGGGATAATCCAGCTCAACAGACACCAGAGTTTAAATAATGTGCGGAAAAATGCAACAGTGCTTCGTTGGAGGCTGCACCAATGATGATGTGTCCAGCAGGGTAATGAAACACCTGCGGAACAACGAACCAGCTCGGCGAGCAAACCAACCACAACATGAGTTTCTGAATTAATAGTCTAGTGATAATACCACGAGGGCATCGCCTCCCCTTAAGACCTGAACTGTACACAATACTCCAACTGAGATCCAATAAGTATCATATACATGTTATTGTTGCTGTGCTCTCTGCCCCAATTAATAAAGCTGAGGGTACCGAATGGTTTACTTGCTGCTCTCCGTACCTATCCTACCACTTTAAATGATCTGTGCACATATAGACACAAGTCCCTCTGCTCTTGCACCTCAGCATAGAGGGTACAGGATGAGGGGGTGCTCTAGGTCTGGGGGACTGATGAGGATGTGGTGAGGTGAGTCTGGGTGGGATGCTGTTCAGAGGGTTGTTGCAGACACCGTAGGGATTCTGTGATGATGGCAGTCCCTCAGTGGGGATGCTTTTAGACAGCAACTGCTCTGTGCCTAGGGGTGCATGCAAACTCTGGTGGTTGGTCTGGGGCCTGGTGTATTGGGACCTCCTGCTGAAGATCGCAGGCAACAGTGCAGCACAAGGAGAGGCAAAAAGTTGGACAGAGGTTGTGCCAAAATGGTGCTAATCAGGTTCGGTAATGTACATTGTTTATGGTAGTAGATATTGTTCTAATGAATCTCATGACTCTCAATGAAATTTCTGGTCCGAATAATTTACCAATATTTAAATGTGGACCATCTATGTTGCTTACATAACAAGACTCTTTTAGTTAGACCAGAGGTTGCACTCCTCATCCAAGTGATACTACTTCAGTGTCGAAGGAATCCATACACACTACATTTGATATATTTAAGTGCAGAAAGATGTAAGGAGCATAAATGCCAACATTGTGTGGTTGGGTTGAATGGCCTGTTTCTGTGCTGTATATTCTATTTGGTGTGACGTAGATGTCAGTTTGCATTTTGGAATAGTAAATCACTTTACTATAACACAAAGGGAAATAATTTTCTTCTAACAGTTGTATGGCTGTCAACCATTCAGCCCTGGAGCAAAAGCGTTGAGTATATTATTGAGGAGAACTTTAAAAGACAAGTGTCAGGGCCTTTTTTGGGGGGCATTAGTGGGAGGGGTGGGGGCTTGGAAGTGAAAAAGTTAATTATTATTATTGCTAGCAAACTCATCCTTTTTTCTGTGAACCACAGCAATCAATAAGATGTGGAATGTTACCTATAGGTAATGGTAGCTGAGTTTTCATTAAAATGGAGATTTAGGTGGCATGATTGTCAACATCCCACAGACTGCTAAGAGGATCATTCTCTTTATGAAACTCAATCAAGAACAAAGCTCTGTTTATTTCATATGATTATCTTAAGAATATTAATAAGAAAGTTGCAGATATTAGTTTTTTTCATTTTTAGATCTCACCATATAATTTTCTTGAATTGTATCAGCATTTGGCATAATAAGATGAACTGAGATTGTGAATAGGGTACAAGGCAATTAGGAATGAGAGGAAAATAGGGAAGGGTGAATGGGTGGCTCTGTTAGTTAGTGCAAGTATTAGCCCAATACAAAGGGCTGATCTAAGACCAGGAAGCAAAAATTTGGATCCACTTTGGGTAGAGACGAGAAACAATAATGAAAAAAAGTCACTTGTGAGAGTAGTCTACAGGCCCCCTAACAGTAACCACACAATAGGGTAGAGTATAATTGAAGAAATAAGGAGAGTTTATTAGCAAGGCATGACAATAATCATGGGAGATTTTAACCTGCATATTGATTGGAAGAATCAATATGAGGACTGCATTGAATGTTTTCAGGATAGAACAGTATGGTCTGCAACCAACCAGACAGCAGACTATACAGTGTGATGAGATAGAATTAATGAATGATCTTGCAATGAAAGTGCCCTTCGGTAGCAGCAACCAGATTATGACTGAATTTTGCATTCATTTTGAAGGAAAAGGAGTGGCTGCAAGAATATTTAATAAAAGGGCAGTTATAAGGACATAAAAGCAGAGCTGACTCAAGTGACATGACAAATTTAGGCTAAATAATAGATTGATAAAAATAAAATGGTCGACTTTTATGACTATATTTCAGAATATTCAGAATAGATACATTCCAACAAGTAAGTGGCGACTTGATTGAAATGTAAAAAATCCTGAAGTGTCTTAACACGGTGATGAGGCTGTTCCCTCTTATAGGAGAGTTTAGAATTGGGATCATTGATTAATAATCAGGAGTTGCCCATTTAAAGATTAGGCAAAATGTTTACTCTCAGAGGGTTATGAGTTTTTGGAACTCTCTTCTTGAAAAGGAGGCAGAAACAGAGTCCTTGGATATTTTTAAAACAGTGGGTAGTTAGGTCCTTATTAAGCAAGTTTGTGAAAAGCTGTGAGGGATCAGTGGGAATGTAGGTTTGATGTTACAATCAGATCAGCAATGACCTTTCGGAATGGTGGAACAGGCTCGAAAGGCTAAAGGTGTCCTACACGTGTCCCTGATTTGTATGTTTGCATCTTCATGTTTAAAATAGTTCCACATACTGACTGAAAAAAGTTCCCTGAATTTAGCTATAAATGCTCACCTGTTTGCACTTGTGCTCACATATTGTAAAATCCACACTCAAAGCTCCAAGCATTAATTGTACACAGAGTTTAGATAAATAAAGACGTTACTGAGCAGTATCAGGATACAATTTTTCAGATTAAAGTCATTGCAAGTTTAAAAGTTGCAGCTACATATTAATATAATTTTCAAAACATTGCAGCCCATTCTGGTTCCTTTGCAGACCTCTGTCCATACTAAGACTAAAACCTGATTTTATTCCTTATAATTTTGCAAAGATCGCTTTATAATTTCCAGGTAATACCAGGCACCATATTTACTTCAGCTTTGCATATCTAGCACTAGTGCTTGTACAGAAGTACACTTGGACAAATGCTTCATGCATTCATATCTTCCTGTCTGTGTTAGCCTGTGCCCAGTGCCGGCATCCTCACCTTTAGTCCATGGCTTGAATGCATAATCTAGGCTGACAGTTCAGCATAGTACTGAAGCAGTGTTGCACTGTCGGAACTGATGTCATTTGGATGAGAAGTTAAAAATAGACTCCATCTGCCCCTCAGATCAGTATTAAAAAATCCTTTGATGTTATACAATGATAAAATTGTTCTGGGACCTACTCAACAGTTTTCCTCAACTCCAATCCTACTAGCCATTAATCTCATTGTTGCTTGCTTTTCATTAATTGGTTACTGCTTTTACTTACATTGCAATGGTAATTACATACATGAAAACAAAACCCACTTTATTACCAATAAGTAAAAATCTTCTTTTTATTCTGTCCTTCAACCCTTTTAAAATTAATTAATGCCTCATTTAAAATAGCAGCAAAAATAATTGCTACAATTTCATTAAGCTTTCATGCAACCATATTCAGCCTATTTCTAAGCATAGAAACCTAGTGTTTGCATTAGTATTCCTAGACGGTAGTGGTCTTTATTGGTACACTTCCTGCTGTGCTGCCAATATCCATTATTTAAAATTAAATTGTATAAGGCAACCATAATAATTGTTAGGTATAGGAAAATTAATCAGACATGGATTACTCTCATTTCCAAGTCATGCTGGATTGCATACACCCTTGACCATTTAATACTTGGTCTACAATGTGGTGACTGCCTCCTTGCATAGTTGTTAACACACTCCTAGATATTTTTTGAACCAACCTGTTCAGAGATGTTATTATGCATCTCTGGAACAAGTGGGATTTGAAGGAAGGCCTCCTGGCTCAAAAGTAGGAACACTACCAGTGTACCACAAGAGCTCTTCAACACATTCCTAGAAAGAGGACTGTATTTCATTCAGTGGTGTTTTTCTCAACCACTGCTAATGATATAGATTTTAAAGAATGTATCTATTTTTCTGTTTTTTTCAAATTATTTTCAATATTACACAATTCACAAGATACATATTGTCATTCTAGTGCCTTGATTTCGGAGAGTACATTTGAAGATGATTGATGGAAATCAGTCAGTAACGTGGTTTTTAGAAATGCTAACTCACTCTTAATCAGTCCAAATTAACCCAAAACAATTAGCTCAGGCAACTTTTATTTTTGTTTTGGATTTCCAGCATCAGCAGGTCTTCGTTTTTTGTTTAGCTGAAAACATGGCTTATTTCTAGCAACAGTCCTGATATTATATGTATTGATCTTATGGTGGGATTGTCTATTCCATTAAGGGAGATGAAGCTTAGCCTTATTTGTTCATAAATGTAATCAAAATAAAAACATACTGCCAAATACTTAATTGCTTAAAATAATCAAAAACAGTTCAGTTGTACATTCAGGGAAACTTCAGAAATGGGAAAAAAAGGCTAATAGTGTTGTTTTTTCTACATTAAGTAAGGCTTTGGAAAAAGAAAATGAAATAAATAAATTACACAATTTTTGCCACTGAGTATTTTTAATTTTTTATATATATCTTTTCTGTAGGTACTCATATCATTTTGACACTTAGGCATCAAGCTGCTATGGTGCAGCTATGATCAGAGAATCCATGAGAAAGTAGGGCTATATCATCATGGACAAAAAAAAAAGTTGTCAAACCAGAAATAATTGGAAAATCTTATGTGGTGTAGAACCTTCTGAAAGGACAATCCCGTTCTCAAGTTGATTGGTGCCATTAAGAATGGAATGAAAGGTCTTGTTCCCTCTCTCCACTGTTTGTTTTTGAAAAATCTGGGTAATTCCTCATTAACTATATGAGAGAGATTTCTTCAGTTAGTAATTTACTGTGATCTTGAAATTCTGATCATTACTGGAGCAAAGAGGCTTTTTCCTCCATCAAAATATCTCTCTGTTGTGCCACTTGGTTGAGAACACTAGTTGTCTGAATGCAAGTTTTTTGCAAGCATCTAGTTTTTAGCCTGCAAGGCTTAATTGCACAGTTTGTCTGCTAACCACTGGGCTGTTAGTTCAGTCGCCCCACTGATGTAGTCAGACTAATTCTTCTTATTGAATTCTGAGCTGTTCAATCACATTCCTATGTTGAACTTTGAAAAAGCATTGTGAGTCTCCGAGAGCTCAATAATATAATCTTGTAGGCTTTGGTCGAAGAAACTTTTTAGTGGGGGTTCCATGGCTTGCAAGTGTTTTTTTTCACAGCATCCAACTGTTGTGTATGCAAATTATGAATTTTTGCATGTTGATGTTATTATGATCCACTTTGGACTTCAGGATCTCTTTTTGGATAATTTCTCGCTGGCAACCTAAAGTCGCTGTACTTCCGCTTGGTGGGTCTTTGCTGAGTATTGAACTTTATCTCCAAACATTTTCTGCTCACTGTGAGATAAATGTAGAAAGTATTGGAGAGGCCCAACAGGTCTGGGTGTATTTTGAAGAAGCGTTATTTTGGATTGAATTTCTCTCTCTGGCCGTGCAGAATCTGCTATACCCATTGAGTTTAGTACTTTCCATTTGAATTTCTTCATCTAATTACAACTGCAGTGCTGCTGCATCTTATGAACAAATTCTACACAGTAAATGAAAACTTTACTTCCCCTTACGTTCGCCAAGAAAAGTTTGAATGTCTGTGAAAGAGTCTGCATGTTAGGAAGTGTTCCCTGAATCTAAGAGTACAGGATGGCCCGAAGTTTCAGATTCCAGTAAATAAATGATACGTCTGCTGGCTTCCTTCTTTGTACCTGTATTCTGAATGAGCAAACCACTCTCTGTAAAACACTCTGCTGGCTGGCCACAAGTTGGTGCCTACTTTTGCTGCCATTTCCAGCTTCTGTTCTAGGAAGAATGGAGGGTCTTTGGTATCTGCCAAGCAAAGCATGTATGAAACAATATGATCAGTGCCACTTAATAAAAAAATGTAAGGATTAAGAATTTTATACAGATTTCTGTAAGCTTTTTTTCCAATGTAATGAAGTGGAGCGTGCATCTAGCCACTCCCTATAATTTTTGCATTTCCCAAACCACAAAAGTTTAATGAAGAACAAGTTATGGACTACTGGTCTCAATTGTGGCGTAACATTATAACCCACTTGGTAAAAAACACCAATACATGAGCCCCTTTATTCCTGGGACTGACGCAGAAGTTGAAGATTTAACCAAAGTATGCAAGGATCAGGTTAAGAGAAAACCAGGTTCCTGTACTTAATAAAGACTACTCTTAATTACAAACAAATAATTTTAAAGTTTTTGAGAAGATTTGTAGCTCAGGTTGTGGATGAGGTTGTGGACATGCTCGCCAAGCTGGTGGGTTCGGTTGGTAATGTTTTGACACCCTGCTTGGTAACATCGTCAGTGCACTTCTGGTAAAGTTTCACCGGAGGTGCACTGACAATGTTACCGAGCAGGGTGATGAAACATTTGGAACCAAACCCACCAGCTTGGCAAGCATGTCTACAACCTAAAACAAATAAGTTCCAGCCATGTGTACACCAACCTATGAACTATCAACCCTACCAGTTTAAACTCTAATCCCCTATTAAATCTATAGATAAATATACTGACACGTAAAAAAATGATGTTAAGGATAGAGAGGAAGAAAAAGATAACCAGAGAAATACAGTTTAATAGCATCAGTCCATAGGTTTCAATGATCTGTTCCTTTTGCTTCCCAAGGTCTTCTATTCTCTGATCTCCTTTCTCCAGGTCCCTTCACTTCTTTGAAAGAGAGACAGGACTGTTGGCACACTTACAAATCTAACAGTTACTGGTTAAAGGCAACAGCGTACAGCAACTGGTGGAGAAAAAGACTTCTGCAAGCTTCAGAGATAACAAGGTGTAGAGCTGGATGAACACAGCAGGCCAAGCAGCATCAGAGGAGCAGGAAGGCTGACGTTTCGGGCCTAGACCCTTCTTCAGAAAATGGCTGACGTTTCGAGCCTAGACCATTCTTCAAGCTTCAGGTATTTTTACTGCAGAGAGATAGAGACATAGAACCTGCTCTTCCTGTTGTCATGGAAGCTTCTCATTCTCTCCTGAAAGCATCCAAAGTGTTCATTTGCCCAGGAGCCATTCAGAGAGCCGTTGTCAAGCTGATGATTTCTGGAAGTTACAACTGGTCATATTTAAATAAACGAATCAGCAGTCTATTTCCAGCTGAATTTCACTCTGCACACATACCCAATGATATGTGATCTTATCTGTCCTCCCCTGATGCTTAAACAAAGCAGCGGTATAAACACAACTCACAATGAGTTCAGTGACTTGTTTTTAAAAATGTAGCAAATTCCTTCCACTGTCTTTGTACTTAAAATAGTCCTTTTCCCATTTCAGTCCACAACCAAAAATGAAATAGAAAGGTGCTGTGTTTACAACAGCTTCAGAAAGCATCAATATGTCTCTTCAGTATCCAATTTAAAATACTGTTCTCTCCGAGTTACTGCATTCCAAAATTTTTCATGTGGGTTTGTACCATTACAGAAGTCATATTTTTGGCTTCTCACATTCCCCAGAAAGAGTTCATTTTGCCACTTTACATCTCTTACCTTTAGGACTCCCATAAAATGCTGTGGTTTGTGTTTAATTTTCTGCAATGTCAGTGCAGCCTTATCCTAATCTTTCTCTTTATACTTGTTACTTTGTAATATATTGGCTTGGCCAGTGGAGTTCCTTCATGGCTCAGACTATGCCCAGTTCCTTTGTGTACCCACCGTCAGTGCATTTCCTGAGTGCTTTCTTTCTCATCTCTGTAAGAATTTCCATTTCTATAACACTTGTGACTGATTGTTTTATTTCTGTGCTAACCACATTTGCTGCCATAGACTTTCTCCCACACATTAATCAGCTTCTGCACAGGCTTTCATCTTTAGGTGCCTAATTAGACATCAATGTCCATCACTAGCTGCCATTTTCCACCACCAAGCTTCGTCTTGGGATTTATTTCCTATTCAGGTTTGGATTGCTTGGCTGGCCTCAGGGTTTTGTATCACAGAACATCACTTCAGGCTCTTGCCACCAGCTTCTGGTTCCATGGATTTGGTCACTGCTACAAAGTATTAATGTGACGTTTGCTCTCCTGTTTCTGAAAAGAAAAACAGACTTTATTGAACATAACTACATACATGATAAAAAAGACCATCTTACTTGGAGTTCTATAAACTCAGGCTCCAGTTCCATGTGACCTAATGTCACTATGACATAACTCCCTCTGCACATGCTCAGCAACTATACTAATAGTAAACTTACAATTCCATTCGCTCTATAATGCATCCTCATGGCAAACCCTTGACCCAATACTGTTAACTTACTCTTTCTGAATGTAAACAGAAACTTGGTGAATGACTGTTTCCCATTCACTGTGTCAATGACTTGATCAATCAAAGTACATATGGCAACCAATCAGCATCTGTCTCCTGATATAACAAGGTGTAGAGCTGGATAAACACAGCAGGTCAAGCAGAATCAGAGGAGCAGGAAGGCTGACGTTTCGGGCCTAGACCCTTCTTCATCTATCTCCTCATGTCATATAAATTGCTGTATGCTTCAATGTTAAATATTTTTGAACCTGTCCTGATCAGTCCAAGATGAGAGATTTCAACAGCATACCTCTTTTCGCAGTTCTGTACAATGGAGCAACTAATTCCTAAATCATATTCTCATCTACAATTTTGTAGGCGATTTAGAATTCCAATGTTTCTGTAAAACAAAATATTCCATCTGGTGATTTGGCTGAGAAGTGAAGTAATGGACTGCCAACAGTGACAGGCAAGCTCCAGTGACAAGTAGTTTTGGTGCCTAATGTTGTAACCATCTGGCTGGAAGGAACTGTTTTGCCATCTGCTCCATTCAATGCAACAAAATTGGTGGACTCAAAATACAGATGAGCGTTAGCTACATGCTGGTGTGTTTTGACTTCAGATAAATTCATATGTAGGTATTTAGATGTCAGCAGTAGCCAAATCATCAAATTCTTACCTTTGTGTCAGAAGGCTGTGGGCTCAAATTCCACTTCATAGACTTGAGTATGTCCTTTTGGGATAAAAGACTGCATTTACTGCACCTCATGGACACCCACCCAGGTTGGTGAACAAGTTGGAGGAAGCCCAACTGACTTAAAAGCCTGACAGATTCTAGAGTGGCCAACATCAGGCATTCTCTGGGATTTAGGACCCAGGTGGAAGAAATCTCAAGCACTGAGAGCTGCTCATCGATCAGAGACTAGCAACATTATAGTCCAGGCAGTGTCACTGGGAGCAATCCATTTTGGCAATCCTCAGGTCTGTGACAGGTGCTAAAGAAATTCAGAATCTTTCACAGTATGATCAGGCACTGGTTTGTGTGTAATTTATATATGCCAAGCCAATCTAATGCAATCCACAGTCTAAAGGTTTGGCTTTCTTTCTCATCATCTGGTAAGCAACAGAAGAAGAATATGCCAGGTCAATGTGGCTTCATTGCTAACCACGTGCAATTTCCTCCATGGTTCCTATTTGCTATGCAGGTTGGAAAATTTGCTCAGATGAATTTCAAGATGATTAATTTGTTTGCATAGCTAATTAATTGATATTGCTGATATTTCTGTGAAAACTTGTGTTTTGCTTGAGGAATGAAAATTCAGTACTCTTTTCATGTGTTCTGCCATCAGCAATGCTGGCTTTGCATTAGAGGTTGTCTGTAATGTCAAGTACAAGCAATAATACAGAAATATTACTGATTTCTTAGTGAAGTTTTGCCTGTAGACATAATTATCCTTGGATATTTCTAATTAAGTAGTCCTTGGGGCTACAGATGTGTGCATTGTTTTGGATTGAAATGAGCAGTTTCCAGTGAAAGCATTTTTCCCTAACATCCTTTTTCAATTCTAATTTCTCCTTTATAAGAGATCACCAAATTTTGTACCTTAGAATTTTGTACCTTAGAAATCCAAACATTTGGTTCTAGTAATACCGAATATTGCTGGCAAAAATCTGAGGCAAAAATCTCTGAAAGTGAACAAAATGCCAAAGTGTAAGCACTCAACATTTGAGGTTAGTTATTTTAATCAACGTGCTCAGATATGTTATGGAACACCTCCAGGGCATATAGGATTTGAGTCCAGTCTTTTTAGCTCAGTGGTAGGGGCAACTCCTCTGCTCCACATAACCCAGGAGCACTTATTTGTATACAAGTGCTCGTTGAACACACTGCATTCTCTTTTTTCCTTTTTTAATGTTTCTGCATTCTCTTGAGAAAATTGAGGAACTGTCAAGCCCTGCAAAAATTTCAGAGCATGAGATTTTTGTCAGTCTGCAAGTCTTTAAACCAAGATACACAAAGTGAACTCAGTACTCTTACCTACTTCTTTGTTTAAACTATTCCTTTACACATTGTCCTTTCTGTTCTTCAAATAATAAGTTTTGCCTCCATTTTCTTGGAACATTAATTGATTGTGAATTAGTTAACTGAGAAAAAATATGCTTTGCCGGGGAAACATTACTATCGTATCGTTGATACTGAGCTGTGGTCAAACTAGAATTAAGAGATCATTTTTAACTTTAGATGTGTATTATAAAGTGATTGAGAGAGTTAGAAGTGTTGACTGAAAACTTGATTGCATGGAAGACAATGGAAAGTTCAAGGAAGGCAAGGAAAAATAACAAAGGCTGTATCAGGTTGTTGCCTATTCGATATCTGCCTGCATAATGCTAACCTGTGGTGTTGCCACTATTCTGAATATGCTATTCATATAACCTAACCACAGTGACTCCAGTCGCTTCCCGCCTCCAAGACCCGGAGTTCAAGTTTCTGTGCCTAGTAACTCTTCTTGTACATGTGTTCATCTGGGTCAAGTGAAATTTCCATACTTCCCTATATGCCACAAGATAGACATTCTGCATGTCTAAGTTACTGTACTGAAACATAAGCTTCCTTTATGCTATTAGCTGTAAACTGAAAATAAGTGATTATTGAGATGACAGTTTTCCTGTAATGATGCACTTTGAGGTTCTTTTCTTTAAACTCAGCCCTCCTGTATAGCTTTACAATTCATGGTATTCTTGAGGCTGACAAACATGGTCTGTCACGGCTAAAGGGAGAAACTGGTATATGTTAAGCATAAAGCATTCACGTTTGTGGAAACGCTCGGGATGCAAATTACCAGGTTATTTCAAAGGAGTTTACTGTTATGGCCATATTACTTTAAAGGTTTCCATAATAAGATCATAAGACCTGACAAATAGGAGCAATCTTAGGCCATTCAGCCCATCGACTCTGCTCCACCATTCTCCTGGAACCCTTGATCCCTATATCAACCAAGACCCTTTCTATCTTGGTCGTAAAGCATCAATGACTTGGCCTCTACATCTGTCTGTGAGTTCCATAGATTAACCACTCCTTGGGTGTTGTCTAATTCCCTCCCAGAATGGGATGTGGGACTTGAGAAAATCAGGCCACTAAGGACCACATCAATGGTACGCAAGGTCAATATGGGAAACAAGTTTCCTATGAACATCCAAATCAGGAGTTTGCCATTCAGACCCTCAAGCTGACTCTGCCATTCAGTAATATCAAATGGTAACTCCAAATATACATTCCTGCCTGCTCCAATGACCTTTCACCACTTGTTTAACCACAACTTATCTAGCCTTGACTTAAAACTCTTCAAGGACTCTGCTTCCACCATCTTTTCAGGGAGAGAGCTCCAAAGACTCATGAATCTGAGAGAAAGAATTTCATCCAATCTCCTTTTCACTGGGTGACCCCAGATTTTTAAACAGGAAGCCCAAGTTTTAGGTTGTTCTGCTGGAAGAAGTATCATACACCCACACCACCCCTGCATCTACTCTGTCAAAACCTTATAGAGTTTCATGTATTTCAATCAAGTCATCTCTTACTTTTCTAAACTCCAATAAATCCAAACCTAGCCTATCTAATCTTTCCACATAAGATAAACAGCCCATTCCAGGTATTAGTCCAGTAAGCTTTCTCTGAACTGCCTTTGAGATATTGACATCCTTTCTTAAATGAACTGACAAACTATACACTACTTCAGTTGTGTTCTCACTAGTGCACAATATAATTGAAGCATGATCTCCCTGCTTTTATACTCAGTTCCCCTTATGATAAATGATAAGTTTTGATTATTTTTCCTAATTACTTGCTGTAACTGTGCAAAAGCCCTTTGTGATTCATGTAAGGACATCCAGATCCCTCTGCATTTCATGAGAATCATGAGTCAGAAAGGCCTAAATTTGGATGGAATATAGTGAGGAACCATTCTACAATATCATTTTCCAAAGTGAAAGTTACCCTCAGTTTGGCTGTAAATGCAGACATGGGAAATCATAATGTAAACTTATTAGAAAATGCATGCTGATGGAAAGGATTAAATATGTTAATCGACATCAAACAATTACATTAAATATCAGTGTTGCCTAGTGGTATAGAATTGGAGTATTGTTGACTAAAGAGAGATATGTTAATGAAACTTCTTGTTTTGCACTCATCACGATAAGGAATACCAATTTCACATGAATTTATATTCAGAGCAATTTATATTATCATAGTATCCCTGTAGTATGGAAAAAGGTTACTCAATCCATTGAGTCTGTACCAACCCTCTGCTGAGCATCTCATCCTGAGCCAGGCCCCACCCTATCTTCAAAACCCTACGTTAACCATGGATAATGCACCTACATTTTACATCGCTGGAAAATTTAGAGAAATTTAGCATGTCCATTCAACCTAACCTGCACATATTTGAACAGTGGGAGAACTGTCACCCAGAGGAAACCCATGTGGACACAGGGAGAATATTCAAACTCCACACAGACAGTCACCCAAGACTGGAATTGAACCAGGGTCCCTGGTGCAGTGAGGCAAAAGTGCTAACCACTGAGCCACTGTGCCACCGATATTAAAAGAAGAGGTGCTGCTTGGTTTAAATGTTGATTCTGATTGGCCAAGGCTGTGCCATGGAGAATGCTCTGGGGAACTTTAGAATCCTCACACTACCAGACAATTCAAAAAATGCTTAAGTATATTCTTTTAGTTTGCACAGAATGGAATTTTATGTATGAATGTGTATGGCTTCTGCTCAGTACAAAATGAACCATGTTCTGAACTCAACAAATTATCTTAAATCCTTGACAAAATCTCTGTCTTTTCAGGATGTAATCCCAAGGCTATCCTGTTTAAAAGCTGCTTGGATGATCCATATATTACTTAAATGTCTCATATTAGAAGAGTGCTGTTGGATATTTTCAATTCAAGATTTCAGTGGCAGTCAGGAACTGTTACCAGAGCTTGTTACGAAAATTTACAAAGTCTTGCTTTCAATGAATTGACAGTAATAGGATAAACAGTGAAATTTTGGCTGCTTGTTTGTATTCAGCAGATGGTGTGGGATGGCTAGCGTATAAGTCCAGCAAAATTAAGAGAATTTACACGGAATAGGATTGTTACAATTGTGAAAGAAAATGACAAGATTTGCCTGTAGCAGTGCTCTGCAATGTTGAATGTAAGTCAATGTTAGAAAATAAACAGCTTTTCTTTTCTTTTATTACTCATATTACTCATAGTTTGATTGACTGATTATTTAGTTTATGTGAGCAAAAGAAAAGGCTTTCTGCTTTTTTGAACTTGTTTTTGTTTCTCAGAATTACAGTATTCACTGTATTGTTTATAAATGCAGAATGTTGTGCCTTCATCTTGTGAATTTTGGCATTCATTGCTCTCAGTGTTGCTTTGGCATGGTGAACAGAGATATTCCTCCATGTGTTCTAGGGTTAGACTTGATGTTGCTCGTGTTGGTGATGCTTTAGATGCTGTCTTACTGATTCATGGTATTGTTGATGATCTTTCTGCTTTTCGAGCTCAGATGTAATTCGAATATTGACTTTGTTCCTTCTTGCTGGTTTGCTAGTTTTGGCCTGAATGACATTTGGCATTAGAGTAGCAGCTTCACAATTATTTTTGCTGTGTTCTAGATTTTTGTGATTGGATCCTGTACCTGCACAGTTTGTCCCTTCAATAGCTCAGGCAGGCATTTAGTCGGCTCTGCTTTTACGATTTCATAATTGCCCTTATTTATATTTTGAAAAGTAGTGTCAGATCTGCTTCCCTCTGTCCCTCAAACTAAAAGTAAAATTCAAATGTATTATGGTCGTTGCTATATAGAGGCACTTTCACGATCAAATTGTCAGTTAATCTCATCACACAATACGAGGTTTAGTACAGCCTGCTCTCTGGTTGCCTCTAGAACATGGTGTTCTGAGAAACTATCTTGACAAAATTTTAGGAACTCCTCACCTAGGCTACCAGGGCTCATTTGTCTGTTCCAGTTTATACATAGATTAAAATTTCCTATGATTATTGTTGTGCCTTTCTGACAAAATTTCATCATCCCTTCCTTCCTTCTTTATTGTCACTTATTTCAGTGCTCCTTCTTTATTCAGTCCTTTGAGTCAGCAGCTTTATCTCATGGCTACTAAGATAAGCTGTAGGTCTTTGTAACTGTTCAACCCATAGATAACAGAAAAACCTGCTTTGATGGGTATAGGATACACTGTTAATATTTGTCAGTATTTGAATTGGTGGCTATGTGGAATCAAACAAAGAAGCTTGAAACATTATCATTACTCTCTTCTTCCTGTTCTCTCACTACCTGCATAGATTGCATTTCCTGAATCTCTGAAAAGAGAGAGGCAAATGTATAGGGTAGTTGTTCTGGGAAGGGTAAAATTGCGTGCTTACTCCTTAGGGGTCAAAATATTATTTTACCAATGGCTCTTCTTGAGATTTTCTCAAGGGTGACTTTTTGATTCTGGGGAAGACATTTTGGTTTCATTAGCACAAACCCCTTTAATAGATATCATAGTCAAGTAGTAAAATTTACCTTCTGCATGAGTGTTAAGAGTATGGTGTATTTGGAGAAGCAGAAATAGAAGAATATATTAATATTCTCAATTATCATCCCCTTAATACAAATGGAAAGCATTGATTTCCTAGACACCATAGTATTTAATTGGAACAAAACAGTACACATAAGACATTTGGAGATGCATTCACTGACCTTATTTACTTACGCGAGCTCACCGAACTCCTTGTGATGCAGTATCCAGGAATTCAGAGCTTTACACCTGCTATTGATCTCCACCCCTCTGTGTTCCCATTCTCTTCTAAATGTTTGTCTGCAGGATCTCCTAGCTCCCTCTCATTAGGTGACATTTAATCTCTTTTGCATCTCCTCTACCAATGCATCCTATGCTGTATTTGATTATATTGGGAGCCCACTCACTCCAATGTTGCAAAAATTTTCTGTTGTTCCCACAGTAAATTCAGGTCCTAAAAGATAGGCAAGGTTTATGCCAGCCAGGAAATCGTGAGATGCCGTGCGCTATCTGTCTGACAATATGCAGGACAAGAATTGACCTATTTACTCACATGAAGCCATACAGCAGAAATTTGTAACCATGAGCTGATGTCATCCTCGAATTGGAGGAGAGCTAACAAAAAAATTCAGTCACTACACCCTTCCCTTTTAAGAGGTGCAGGCTAGTTTCAACTAGTGAAGGATAGTTTTAATTGGTGGTAGCTACTCATGATATTGACTATTTGACATCAATGAAGAATATTTGAAATCATTTATATGTCCTGACATTTTAGTTGAAACATGTGTTAAACAAAAGAAACTTTATTTACTAACTTCTCACAAACCAATGGATAGAGGCAGATGCGCCGATTTTACAAGCACTGGTGAATTCTGACCATGATACTTGGTAAGTGACTATTGGTTGTTAAGAGAGGAGCGAATGGGAGAGGAAGAGTTAGTGGGAGGCAGAGAGGGACAGAGGAGTTACACAGATGGAGAAATTCATCACAGTGGATTTTGCTGAATCATCCTCCACAGAGATACCATGTTACTAAGTCCTTGCCTTTTACTGAAATCAGGTCAATTCCTGAACTCCTGCTGCTGCATTTGTAAATGCCTTTGAAATATTAGCATAGACATTTTGAGTACGTTTTATTTAGTATTCATTTTAGCTTCAAATGCATTAACTTCAATTGAATCTTCCATAGTTGTTTTGTATAGTTTAGTTGATATTTTTTCGAGTATCTGTCATATGTCATCACTTTTAGCACAAATGGCTTATGTTAAATTTTAATTTTGAATGCATTCTGAATCCTCTGAAGGATCTGTAACTCATCATGATTTTACTGCACAATGCTTAGAGTTGGTGAATGTTATAAACAGCGTGACTGCTATAAAATGGCATGGAATGTATGCTCATCTGTGAGCCAGATCATTGTGAGTTCAAGCTCCAGTCTGAAATTTGACCATCAACTTAGGGTGACACTTAAGTACAGCACCAAGAAAATACTGAAGTAAAAAAAAAAGGTGCTGGAGAAGCCTCAGCCGGTCTAGCAGCATATGTAGAGAGAGAAACAGAGTTGGTTTTTTGAGTCCAATATGACTATTCTTCAGAAATCATAATGGTTTGAGATACTTAGGTAGAAATTCAACTTGAGTAGTTGCACAAATTGACCATCGGTTAAATTCTGCTCAGTTCCATAACTACAATAGAACTGATCATCAGATGCAATGAGTAATAGTGGCCAGTTATTTTACACCACTTCCTCAAGATGAATTTATACAACATTATTGTTTGGACAATAATATAAACCGTCACCTTGTCTGTTTATTTGTTAAGCTTGGTATGAAAACTTCAATGTTTTAAAAAAGAAGCTTATTCTCTTGGTGTCCAGGCCAATGGTCTCCTTCAACCAACACCAGAAACAAATCATATTTTGTCAAATTCAGTATTTGTCGCATTTTTCTCTATATTGTGTAGCAGCTATATATGCTTGCAAAACTGCAGTCACCACACCTCTTAAGTAATTTGGGGTGGGTGTATAGTGTATTATACAAATGCATGCTTGTTATTTTGCATCATTTATTGTAGGCAGCTGTATTAACATTGAGAGGTGAAAATGAAACTTGGTAAACTTGATAGTGAAAGGTTTAGATTTTCCTTACAGATTGATTTTTATGGAAATAATGTCAGGAGTGAAGTGTTTGTCACTCAAAAAACCTTGAAACTATTCTTTTCCTTTAGACTGCACAGAATCTATTAAATTAATCTCTGCTGCTCACTCCCCTGAATTGACTGCTTGCAAACTTTCAATTAATTTGTCGTCTAAATGGAACAGTCTTCTGTTGGCCATCAGAGATCATTGTACCTGCATTTCAATGTATTACCTTGGTTAGATAAGCTTTCAATGCATTTCTTTGTTGCTATGGTTTCCACACAACTGTACAACATGACTCAATGTTTTCAGATATTTTCAAGGATATAGTTGCAAAATGCTTCTGTCAAACATAGATGCTACAACATTTGTTACGTATGCTCTTATTATGGCGCAACTATTCAAATTGTCCAGATGCAACAATGTGACTGTTTTCTATGTGATCGACAATTTATAAAAGCTACATACAATTATTTAAAATTATTCTAAATATTAGAAACATAGATAAGCAATTAATTAAAAGTATATATGTTGTCTTTCATGCATTTATTTAAAGTGTTCTTACCAATTTCAGAATTCCATATTTATACATTACCTTTCATTTTTGCATGAAAGAATTTGTTTATGAAATATGATTCCATAATATTATATTGATAACACACTTTATAACATTGTGTTCCAAAGTGTTCATGGATGCTGCCATCATCTTCCTCAGAATTTCAATTTTTCTTTTGAATTTTGTGTAGCTCGTGTTTCTACGTAAAACAGTTTTATAAATGACAATGCAAAGATGTCATAACTGTTGCAACAAAATCTGAAGCAGTATCAATACCTGTGCTAAACTTTCTTCATGTGTTTGGTAATTATTCATGAAGAATTGCGAGGCAGCATGGACCTTGCAGATGCTCCTGGGATTGCAGGCTTAGTTAAAGATTTATTATAGTTTTGTTTTGCAGCTATCACAGTCATTATAATTTACCAATATAAGATTTTTACTCATATTATTTCATTAACATTCAATAAAACCAAAAGACAAACAAAAAAAATCAAGTTTTTTTTAACAGACTTTTTTTAAAATGAGCTTTTAAGGGTCTACAGTAAATGGCTGAGGATTTTTTATTCTAAATTCAGTAGGTTAAAAAGTCTATATGTGTTTTAGAAGGTTTTTGTACATTGCAAATGTTTTGTTTTGAAAAACCGAATAGTTTTTTTTTAAAAGAAGGATTTGTGTTTTTATTCTGGGGAGTCCTAGGTGGTCGGTTCTGGACAAGATGTTTTTTCTTCGAGGAATTTATTGAAAAGGAGGCATTTTATTATTCAACTAATCAGCTAAGTGGTTGATTTTATTTAAGTTTTATATGTTTGATATATATTTAACTTTTTTCCATTTTAACGTTATTTTCTGTATGTAATGAAAGGTAGTTTATTTTATATATAAGGTGTTATTGAAACATTCTTTTTATTTAGGCTTAGTGTTATTAAGTCCATATACAAGGTACAGAGTGAGATGGCTAGGAGATCTAGAAAAGCTATTACACAGCAGGATCAGCCAGATAGATGGGTGACTATCGGGAAAGGTAAGGAGGTAGTTCAAAAGCCTTTGGTAGCCATTACCCTATCAAAAAGATATTCAGTTTTTGGAACTGTAGAAGAAGATAGTCTCTCTGAGGAAAATGGAAGGGGCAGTCAGTTATTGGACACTTGAAATGATTCTTATGTTAGGCAGCGTTTGACAAGATTTAATAGAATTATTGTTATCGAGGACTCTCTTGTCGGGGCATAGACACGAGATTCCGTGGTACTGAGCGTAAATTTAGGATGGTTTGTTGCTAGGATTAAGGACATCTCTAAATGTTTCAAGCATATTGTTAAAGCTGGATTGGACAATTGGAATGTCTTTTGCGATAGAGAAGACCTGTTCAAAAAAGATAGGTCTAACCTGTACTGGAAAGGGACAAATAACTTAGTGGGGAGATTTGCTCATTCCATTATGGAAGACTTAATACTGATAGAGAGGGGAGTGGAGGAATTCTAAGTAGCAGTGTAAACAGAAGGATTGATGGGGAAGGTTCTGAATGTGAGGAGAGCACATCAATTAGAAAAGAAAGACAAGAGAAAGTCAGAGTATGTAGTAACTCTGAAGGACTGAATTACATTTATTTCAATGCAAGGGGTCTTACAGGTAAGGCTGATAAACTCAGAGGGCATGTTTAAGAACATGGGATTGGGACATCATAGCTATTACAGAAACTTGGCTGGGTGATGGACAAGACTGGCAGCTCAATGTTCGCAGTTTTAGATGCTATAGGAAGAATAGAAAAGGAGGCAAGAAAGGAGGGGGTGGCTGGCGTTCTTGATTAAGGAATACATTACCACTGTAACTAGGGAAGATATTTCTGAAAAATTGTCAAGTGAAAATATATGGGTAGAAATTACAAATAAGAAAGAAAAGTTCACTTCAACGGGATTGTAGTATAGGCCTCCCAATAATAAGAGGGAAATTGAGAAAAAAATATTTAGGGAGGTCTCAGATATATGTAAGCATAATAAGGTTGTAATAATGGGGGTTTTTAATTTTCCAAACATTGACTGGGGGTACTATAGTGCTAAAGGTTTGGATGGTGAAGGATTTGTTAAATGTGTTCAAGAAAATTTTCTTTTTCAATATGTGGATGCTCCTACTAGAGAAGGAGGAAAACCTTCTTTTGGGCAATAAGGCAGGGCAGGTGACTGAAGTAAAAGTGGGGGAATACTTTGGGTCTAGTGATCATAATTCTATTAGTTCCAAAGTGGTTGTGGAAAAGGATAACCTTCCATAAAAGTCAAAGTTTTTAATTTGAGTAAGGCAAATGTTAATGGTATGAGGCAAGAAATTTCAAAAGTTGATTGGAGTAGACTGTTCACAAGTAAAAGGATGTCTGACAAGTGGGAGGCATTCGAGAGTGTGATGATGTGAGTTCAGAGGCATTTTGTTCCTGTTAGAGTGAAGGGTAACGCTGGTAAGATTAAGAAACGATGGATGAATAAAGACAGTGAGATTCTAGGCAAATATAAAAGAGAATCTTATCTTAGATATAGAGAACTTGGTTCAATTGAATCTCTTAATCAATACGAAGAGTGTAGGGGCATTCTTGAGAGCGAAATCAGGAAGGCAAAAAATGGATATGAGATAGCATTGGCAGGTAAGTTTAAGGTTAATCCAAAGAGATTCTACAAATACATTAAGAGCAAGAGGGTAACCAGAGAGAGGGTAGGACCTCTTAAAGATAAGGAGGGCATCTTTGTGTTGAACCCCAGGAGATGAGAGAGATACTAAATGAATATTTCATATCAGTTTTTACTGTGGAGAAAGAAATGGAGTCTAGAGAAAACAGAAGAGGACATTCTGGAGGACTTAAAAAATATAAAGGTGGATAAAAAAATTCTCCGGGACCTGATCTAACGTATCCAAGAGCGTTGGGGGAAGTAAGGAAGGAAATTACGAGACCCCTTTCAGAAATATTTGCATCATCTATAACTACGGGTGAGGTTCCTAGTGACTGGAGGGTGGGTAATGTTGTAATTTTGTTCAAGAAACTTTGTAAGGAAAAACCGAGGAACTATAAATCTGTGAGTCTGATTTTGGTTGTGGGCAAGTTGTTGGCAGTGATGATAAAAGATAGGATATATGGACATTTAGAAAGGCAAAAATTGATTTGGGATAATCAGCATGGTTTTGTGCAAGGAAAGTTGTATGTCACAACCGTGTTTGAGTTTTTTGAGCAAGTTGCCAAAAAGATTGATGATGGTAGAGCAGTAGATGTTGTTTATTTAGATTTTTGTGAAGCCTTTGACAAGGTTTCGCATGGTAGCCTAATTAGTAAAGCTAGGTCACATGGGATTCAGGGTGAGCTTGTCAACTAGATACATTAGTTTAATGGCATGAGACAGAGAGTAATGCTGGAGGGTCACTTTTTGGAATGGAGGCCTGTGACTAGTGGTGTTTCATTGGGATCAGTTCTGGGTCCTGTTTTGTTTGTCATTTATATAAACGACTTGGAAAAGAATATAGAAGGCATGGTTAGTAAGTTTGTGGATGACACCTAGGGGTGCAGGTAAATAATTCTTTGAAGTTTGCATCACATATCGACAAGGTACTTTAAAGGTGTTTGGCATGCTTGCCTTCATCGCTCAGTCATTTGAGTATAGGAGTTCGGAAGTCATGTTGAGATTGTACAAGGCATTGAAGAGACCTCTTTTGGAATTTCTGGTTTCTGGTTGCCCAATTATAGGAAGGATATTATGAAGCTGGAGAGGGTTCAGAAGAGACTTACCAGGATGTTGCCGGGTAGGGAAGATTTGAGTTATAAAAAAAGGCTGGGTTGGCTGGGCCTTTTCTCACTGGACTGTAGGAGGTTAAGACGTGACCTGATAGAAGTTTATAAAATAATGAGAGGTATAGATAGGGTTAATGGTAGTTGTCGTTTCCCTAGAACAGGGAATTTCAAGACTAGGGGCCACATTTTTAAAGTGAGAAGAGAGAGATTTAAAAAATGACATGAGGCATTTTTACAAATAAAGGGTGGTTCACGTGTGGAATGAACTTCTTGATGAAGTGGTGGATGCGGGTACAATTACAACGCTTAAAAGAAATTTGGATGGATATGTGAATAGGTCCATTGTACCCTGAAGGTGGCAATGCAGGTCGATAGAGTAGTCAAGAAGGCATACGGCATGCTTTCATTCATCGGACGGGGTATTGAGTACAAGAGTTGGCAGGTCATGTTACAGTTGTATGGGACTTTGTTTCGACCACATTTGGAATACTGCGTACAGTTCTGGTCGCCACATTACCAAAAGGATGTGGATGCTTTGGAGAGGGTGCAGAGGAGGTTCACCAGGATGTTGCCTGGTGTGGAGGGCGCTAGCTATGAAGAGAGGTTGAGTAGATTAGGATTATTTACATTAGAAAGACGGAGGTTGAGGGGGGACCTGATTGAGGTCTACAAGATCATGAGAGGTATAGACAGGGTGGATAGCAAGAAGCTTTTTCCCAGAGTGGGGGACTCAATTACTAGGGGTCACAATTTCAAGGTGAGAGGGGAAATGTTTAAGGGAGATATGCGTGAAAAGTTCTTTATGCAGAGGTTGGTGGGTGCCTGGAACGCATTGCTAGCGGAGGCACGATAACGTCATTTAAGACAGATACATGAATGGGCAGGGAACAGAGGGAAACAGATCGTTGGAAAAATAGGCGACAGGTTTAGATAGAGGATTTGGATCAACACAGGCTTGGAGGGCTGAAGGGCCTGTTCCTGTGCTGTAATTTCCTTTGTTCTTTGTTCTTTGAAAGGTTTGGAGGGATATGGGCAAGAAGCAGGCAGGTAGGACTAGTTTAGTTTGGGATAATGTTTGACATGGACTGTTTGGACCAATGGGTCTGTTTCTGTGGTGTACGACTCTATGACTCAATAATTGTTTATTAAATAACATTCTAACATAAATATTTAAATTGTTACATCCTCAATCATATGTACACATATATGAATAAGAGTGATGAGTTATTCAGTTCTCACAGGAATTCTTTTATTTCAATGTTTCTCATCAGTCAAATGTCTTTGTAAGCCCAATGTTTGCCATGAGGTTATTACACTTAACTTTTAATAACCAGTAAGTATTTAGTCTGCATTCAAGAATTCAATATTTGCATAAGTGTAACATAGAATTCCAAACATGGATTATAAAACCACATATTGTATACATTTAATTGCCTCGTATTTCTAACTCCTACATTAAAAATTTGGTGCCATTAAAGCCCTAGATATTTTTGTTGTTCCTCAAGAGACAGGAACATATGATGCAGTTCTTTATCTGAAAAACATAAATTTTTCTTCTTCTGAAAAAAAAAGTAGAGTTCATTGAACATCAACACACTCTTATGACCCTGTAAAACTCCTGAGCTAATCAAGAAAATATAAAGTCCTAGATGTCTGCCACATGATGCTATATGTATTGTTGTGTTACTGCATTCTTCATATAAACGTACCAATAATTCAATGATAAATGGCAATAATTAATTTGTGTTCTTTTAATTGAAGATTCACAATACTGCATACAAGTAACAACAGGAATCTACATGCACATCTTAGTTGAAAATCAATACAACTTTTTCCGTGCCATATACTATATGACATTACCATATGCATTGATAATGCACACAACCTACTTACATATTCTAATGCAATGATATCACAACATATAATACCATGATAGCTCAAATTGGCTGAAATCCTCCTAATTCTCTTCACATAATGATAAGAGAATAAACTTACAAAAACCTTTAAGGTTTTAGAGTAGATTTGTAGCTCGGGTTGTGGATGTTATGGTTGGTTGGCTCGCCGAGCTGGTTCGTTGTTTCGCAGACATTTCGTTACCCTGCTGGGTAACATCATCAGTGCAGCCTCCGATGAAGCGTCGTTGTGTTTTCCCGCCTGTTATTTACACACCATCAACAAACGCATAGAGCTCGACCCCACATACACTCCACGCGAAGGAAAACCGGAAGTCAGGAAATCCAGTTCAACGGACTCCAGAGTTTAAATAACAGGCAGGAAAACACAACAGCAATTCATCAGAGGCTGCGCTGATGATGTTACCCAGCAGGGTAACGAAACTTCTGCGAAATGAACGAAAAAGCTCAGCGAGCCAACCAGCCATTACAAAAACCTTTAACTGTGGACTATGTAAAATGTCAAACAATTAACCAACAGGATGAGAGATTGTTCTTGTAACATAACTTATAGTGGTGACATGCAGAATTATGTCGATTTTGCCACAAGTTATTATAAACAAAGAAAACTGCATAAGCAATGCACGAGCTTCTCATGGTTCTGCAAATCACCAGGGAATTGAATCAAATCTGTAGCCTCTAGAAGCAGTCCTATGCAAACAATGTCTCCTCTGTTGTGTGCACGTTTGTAGTTTAGCATGTTATCAGAAACATTTGATTAGTTTGTACCTTCTTCTCATTCTGGCCATGATTCAAAAAATTATACACTTTCACAGATTTTTACCTATTAGTTCTGAAGAGGGCTGAATTTTAACATACAAATAAATAAAGATTTCATAAGTGTATGATTTTAACACTAGTTCCTCATGTCTGATATACTGATACACATTCCATACAAGCAAGCATCCATGGTTTAGACTACATAATTATTTTAGGGGTGACATCAGCATTTGCTTTCAAAATCTTTCATGGCCCATATCCCATTTCCCTCAGTCCCTTTCCCATCCTAATTCTGCACTAATACAGTGGAGTCTTTTCCCACATTATGGCTCCTATTGCCCAAGTCAAGGGTTTCTAGCCTCTGTGTACAATCATTAGAAATTCTCTGTAAATGAGATCATTTCATTAATTTAACTTATTAATGGCCCGAAGTTGACAAATTTCTGCTTTCACCAGCTGCTAATTCTCACGAGTTATTTCTCTTGTGTTTTACATCTGCTTATGGGGTTTAAATAATTTAACTGACAGTTTATGCATTCCAATATATTTTTAGGAGAGCAGTAAAAATCCCAGGACAACGATGTAAAAAGCATTTACATTGTTCTTCTAGATTTTCTGTGGCACTACTGCTAATGAAGGGCTGGCATATTTTAGTCCCATATTAAACAATGGAATAACTATTAAAGCAAAAATCACTGCAATGGTGGACAATAATGACCAACAATTCTACAAATGCTATTAAAGTCGAAGTGTTGGTTTTATTTTATGAATCAGATGCGACTTGAAATGAGATTTGGGCATTATCTTTTTATTAATATTGCTTATGATATGCAAATTAATAATGACAAGAGAAAATGTTGAATCATAGCAGGGAGAGTGTGTATTTTCTAAGTGCAGTTGCAGTGAAACCAAACAGCGACAAAATAAATGGCAGCTGTTTGAACACAAAGCTGCTGTTTTGATAATCCTTATTTTCTTTGATCTCTTCTGTTCTTTTACTTTTGTTTAGATTGAAGCATTTCACATTTAATTCAGTTTCACAGTCAACAGGCTATGAATAAAGATTTATATAGGAAAATGTTATGAGACATTCAGGCTAAAATCATACACTTATGAAATCTTAATTTATTATTACATTAAAATTCAGCCCTCTTTGGAACTAATAGGTATAAATCTGTGAAAGTGTGTAATTCCCATATGAATGTCATCAAGTCTGGAGTACGTGCTTAACAACTTCATTTCATCCAAGTAAAATAAATCTCAAAATACCGTTTTGCTGAATTTTCCAGAAGAAAATATTACTTTGTGTTCCTTTCCGGGAGAATACTCCAGGTTTGGCAACATCTGTGGAGAGAAAGCAAAGTTAATGTTTGAGTCCAGTGACCCTTCTTCAGAGCTTGATTCGAAAGAACTGGACTCAAGAAAATAACTCTGCTTTCCCTCAACGACCTGGTAAGTTTCTCCAGCAATTTCTGTTTTTGTTTCAGATTTGCAGCATTCGCAGTTCTTTGTTTTGTTTCAGAATACTCCAAGTTACTGTTCGATGCAATAAACCATCTATTTAGTTTGCCCTGAAGTCACTGTGGGACCTAAACTTGTAAGGTTAAACAGCACCTAGTGGTTGCTTCATTTCTGAAACAAGATGCTGTGGATAAAGTAGAGCTGCATAGGTGGTAAAATAAAGGATAATTTCACAATCCCTGAATGTGGACAGCACCACCTGTTAAAAATTCTCTTCAAAGTTTGAATTTTTCATCAACTGAGAAATGGCAGTAGTTTTGAAATATGTAATTGTTTTTGGAACTCTTTCTGATGCAATTACATAATTCAAAATGTTAATCTTTCCAGTCCAGCTCCTTCACTAAATGATCAGTTCCCAGTAGCCAGCAACCAATATGGAAGCATTTTTTAAAATTAAAAATCTACTGTTTTGTGGTACAGAAATTTGGAGAAGGTTCAAAGATGTTTATTCACAAGTTCACTAAATCAGATTTGCTGATTTCTATGTATCAAATGTAGGTGAGAAACCTCTCAGTTGTGGAGAGAAGATTATTTATAGCTCCTTCAATTGTTGGACTTTTTGTGAGAAATATTAACACATGCTGAAAAGCTAATTGAAGACTCACACATTGGCTGCTGTAATTAGTTACCAGAGATGGATTTTAGGAATTAAAGAAGGCTAAAAAAAATTTGAAGTCAACCCAGCACTGAGCAAAGTAATCATCCAGTCAGCGTAGAAGTAATTTCCTCTTAAGGAGTTAGCTTTGCAGTTAGGATTAGGTTTCACCTTCTTCAGGTTGACCACTTTCAAAATTCCCAGTTGTTCAGCATGCATTTCTGTTCAGAAATACAAGCTCTGTGGCAGGCATAGAAGTAAACATCACCTCCACTCGGGAGAGCAGTGACTATCTTGTGTGACATGGTGGTTGTCAGCTCTCAACATATGCATGTGTGAGGAACATGGTGAATCTTGTGGTGGGACGGGCAGCAAGTTAACAACCTGTTGTTATTTTATGGCATTGAAGGTCCTGGTGCCATATTAAAAGGTATCGAGAGAGGAACTCATTCCCTGCAAGCCAGTAGCATCACTCAGTCTCTTAAATTGGACTTCTCTAGCTAAGTACTCTGGCCATTTGAACCTTCCCTGGCTAGTCTTCTTGACCCATGCCCATTAGATGTCAACTTAATTTCCTTGGTCAACTTTCAGTGGAGTTCAAAATATTTTTATATTTCAAGGAATCCTTTTGAAATTTTCTTGGGGGCTACTTTTTTGATATTCAGTGGCAACTTTTTAATTTTCACTAACTCATTGATTAGATGATGTGATTTTATAGGAACAATGCCTTCTACAGTTGTTTTGACATCTGGGGTATGTTGTCTTCCACAGGAGCAGAATTAGAATAATTCATCAAGATCCTCAATAATTATCAACCCTCCATTAAAGGGAAGGCATTTTTTCTAGATGACATGATATGTAAATTAGCAGAAGAAAACAGGCAGAAGTTAATAAAGTTTATTCAAAGTAATTGGCACACACTTCTATACACAAAAAAACCTATCAAAATAAATACACATTTTCAGCATACAGGGGAGATCGTAGCCAATTTCTTTTGCATACGGATAAAGCTGGGAGACTTAGCTATGTAATTTTATCCTATTTACTGCATCTCCAATCTCAATCTCTGATTTAAATTTAATGATTAACACAGTGTTCATTACATTAGGGTACACAATATTTCTTCTAAGTGTAGTAGTTACTGAACTTGTACCACTTTAACTGAGTTGATTCAATGTTCATTTGCAAGAAATTCATTATAGAATCATAGAATCCCTACAATGTGGAAACAGGCCCTTCAGCCCAACAAGTCCACACTGACCCTTGGAGCATCCCACCCAGACCCATCCCCCTATAACCCACCTAACCTACACCTCCTTGAACACTACAGGCAATTTATCATGGCCAATCCACCTAGCCTGCACATCTTTGGACTGTGGGAGGAAACCGGAGCACCCGGAGGAAACCCATGCAGACACGGGGAGAATGTGCAAACTCCACACAGACAGTCACCCGAAGGTGGAATCGAACCCAGGTCCCTGGTGCTGTGAGGCTGCAGTGCTAACCACTGAGCCACTGTGCCGCCCCAGTGTTTCAAAGTTTTCATGATTTTTTGATAAGTTTAAAACTGTTCACACTCTCTCTCATGACCCATCTGTAGCTCACTTATTCCCCACTACTCTTGTAGCCTCCTTCTTCCCACACCTATCTTTACAACTTCCTCCCCCACCTCCATACAGCTCTTGAAGGTCCCTTACTTCCCAGACTCAACTGCAGCCTTTTACTCCCTCCACCCATCTCTTGCTGCCTGAACTTTCTTGGAGTTGCCTCATTTCCCCACATACCCTGCAGGCAAATGTCCCAACCCTGGACCCAGTTGATGGAACTCCTGGATCTGGAAAAAGCCCTGTCCATTATTAGCCAAAAGTGGCATCCTGATCTCCAACTCAGCCTTCGTCAAAGGCAACTCTTGGGGCCCAGCTGCAGGGTCCCCATCCACGTTTTTGGCGAAAGATAGTTCTTGTCCTTCCCAATCCATCCCTTTCCCTCTTGGCCTCCTCCTGGCAATCCCCACCTCCATACTCTTCCCTAATGAGCCTATCAACCGCAAACAAGGAAGCAAAGCATTCTGTGATTTCAGGAGCAGTTCCTCTCCTTTCCTTCCACTCAACCTATAGGGGAAAACTTTCTCTGATTGTTCACCCCCTCCAAGTGATGAGCGATGAGCAGTTTTACATCAAAGTTCATTAAAGGTAAGAGATGAGTGTTTTTCCAAAGAGACACAAGCAAGTCTTAATGAGTTTGTTGATCAAAATGACATGAAAAGCATGACATGTTTGCCAATTGTCAAACTGATCATTTTCTGGAGATTAGATAATGTTAAAGACTTTGAATTATACAACTTTGGGAAAGAGTATAAAAACAACTTGCCTCATTGTAAAAAATTAGCTAGTTCAGAGAAGAGGTCAATTGATCAATAACAATTAATTGAAATGAATGGGCTGATCACCCTATTCTGGGCTGATCTTCAGATAAGTAAAAGGTTTCACTTGTGATTGTAAGCATTAAATGGGTAGGATTTTTGGAGTATTTTTTGTTATTTATTTTGATTTAATAAAGAACGTTGGGTATATTCTGTTGTTGGAACTGCCTTGGGTTATTGATATCCAGCGTAAAACTGATGGATCCAAGGAAAGTGGTAATAAAAGCCTACACATGGCATAAACAAATACTCCCCAAATAGAACAGAGCAGCAGCTACTCACTCCAAAATCTAAGGAGGTGATTACCATAGATACATGAATATAGGGATATGGACCGTGTAGAGGCAAAGGTTTTTTACTTTAGAAAGGCATCTTGTGTCAGTGCAGTTTTGCTGGGCCGAAGGACCTGTTTCTCTCCTGTCATGTTTTTCTTTGCGCTTACCTTGCCTGATGCAAACCACCTCTATGCAATCAGGAATCGGAAGGCATGCATTCGTTGCTTTTATGAAATTTAGTTGGGAGCGAAAGTTAATTATGGTGTGTTGGTGTTTTAATGAGAATGCATGACATGCAAATGCATACTAAAGGACTTCCTGATGTTTGCAGTTGGAAAGCTCAAACAGCCTTTAAAGTTAAAAGAACTTAATTGCAGATGTTCATCACACTGTTAGGAATCTGATTTTTTTTTTACGTGCTGTGCAATTCCCCTGCTTATCTTGCTTTCTGCTTCCAGGAGCAGAACAAGATTCTGCCTGTTATCTTTTGCAGTCTGATGCTGCTGTTCCAGCCTTGACTTCCTCTGAAATAATCCTACAGCTTCACAATGCACTTCTCTTCATATTCTCCAAAAGGGTCAGCGTCATTGCCTTCTAATGAACAGCAATCTAATTGCTCCATCCTATTATTTCTTAACCTTTCCCAAACTGCTTGTGCTACTACTATCGAGCTCCTTCCTGTTCTGCTTATTAATGCCAGCTCTGACTCGGTGGACTCTGCCAGTCGAATGGATATTATCATTTCTGTCGACATCTCTCTCCAGAATACACATGTTCGCTTGTGAATAAAGCCCTTGTCATCTATGAGCCTGTTGTGAGTGATCACACTGACTTTGTAGCTTTGACATAGATGTGGCTAAGGGTTGATATCACCTTTTCCTTTAATATTGCTTCACTGTCCTTCCATAAATTCCGCCCCTCTCAAATTGTCACAGTAGTGATGTAATACTTAACTATAAATCACAGCTTTGTCTGTTCTCCCTCCTCTGATAATTAAGCATATCACCTTGTTCCTTCCTCCTGATTTATTTAATATTGTTTTCCTCCATCCTCTAGCCAAATATCATTTTAAATTCCTCATTCAGATATTTTGCCTGTTTTTGTCCTTTGGCCTTTGTATTAATCCCCTATGGTTTCAACTTCAACTGAAGGCCTTTTTATCTCTGTTCCCTAAGTACACTACCCTCTTTTCCTTCCTAAATCTCCCCTACTATATTAAGCCTCTCACTCATATTCACAGCCAACTCCTTGATTCTATCTGTGCTGTCTCTTTTGATGAGATATTCTCTAATAATTCACTTGTGTCACACTTGATCCATATACATGGATTACACTTTCCCATTCTGATCTCACTTCTTTCTTCCCCAGAAAAAAACTCTCCTTCAATTGTCAAATTCCCAAAAATCTAATTTTTGACCTATAATTCATCATGACATTTCAGTAGCTGCTATTTTCCAAAATCTCACCTTTTCCATGATCACTTTCTCTTATGTCTGAGGAGACTGATGTAAGTATCTTTGATCAACAATTTTTGTAACTGTTTAGCCACAGAGCTGGTGAATGCATTACTAGATTAGGCTCTCTAATGCTAAAGCATTTGTTCCAGCAATGCAAAGATAATTGGGTTCACTTCACTTCAATTCCTTTACCATTCTGCTACAAACTTTCCTTAAACTAACTTTTCCCAGTTCCTCCACTTTCACCTCTAATAGACCTTGTGGACTTTTTGTCATAAAGATCAAGATCATTCCTTTGGCTGCTTTGACTAGTTCACCCCATTTCCCTAGCCCCTCTAGAAAACATCTCCCTGAATGTTTCTGACTGGCCTAGCCCTGAACTCAAGTATATCTTGATTGTAGCCTGTTTCCTGTTTTGTCCAATTTCATCTTGTCCATGAGATCCACCTCCTGCTCCCTCGATCATATTCCAATCAAACTGTTGGTGACCTTACTTTCCTTCCCTGCCTTATATCAGTTGATATCATTATCGAAACCTTGTCTCCAGGCTCTGTTCTTCCATCCACACACTGTCATCATCCCTTTTCATTAAAAGACTACCTTTGCCCCTTCTGTACCTGCTAAATATCACCTGATTTATAAACTCCCTCTTCTCTCCAAAGACCTTGTATGTGTGGTCACTTCCCAAATCTATGCTTAGCTTTCCTATAATTCCATGTCTGAATCCCTCCAATCGGATTACTGGTCCAGCCACAATAGTGAAATGGATCTTTGTAAAGTATGTCTACTGTTCTTTGTGACTGTGGCCATGATAAATGAGCCTATCTCATCCTTGTTGAGCTACCTGCAATGTTTGAAACTGTTGATCAGAGAATCCTCCTCCAATGTCTCTTCACTGTAATCCAGTTGGGTGGCACTGACCAAGCTGGGTTTCTGTCCTATGTCTAATTATAGCCAGAGATTTATCTGCAGTGGCTACTCTTCCCACTCTCATTATGTTAGTCAAGGGCTAAGTAAGAGAACTCATATGCCAGTATCCAGGAGAGTGTACACTGTGGAAAGTCTACCTACATGTAGGGTGGAACAGTTAAATTGCTTAACAACATCCGAATCAGAAATATTTATATTAATGTCTGGTTAAATGGTCATCCGGTTGTCATGGAGTTCGATACCAGTGCGTTTGTATCAGTGGTTGCAGAACCTGTCATTAACAAGATCCACTCTGGACTCTAATCCTAAAGTTTATGCAAGATCTTGGCCAGACTGAGAACATACACTGGGAAGCAATTGCAGATTAAGGGTATGACTTTGGTTCCGGTCTCCTGTGAGAAGCAGTTGGCGTAGGTACTACTGAGGCGCGGGCCCAAGCCTGTTGGGAATGAATTGGTTGAGAAAGACTCAATTTGATTGGCTTAACATTTTTCTAATGGAAAATGTTTGCCCAATTGAAGTCCTAATGAAATACCCAAGAGTTATTCAGGAAGGGCTTGGGATAATCAAAATGGCCAAGGCCACTTTACATGTTGACCAGGAAGCAATTCCATGGTTTTGAAAGACCTATCCAGTGCCATTTGCCTTACAGGCAAAAGTAGAGGCAGAAATCAGGAGGCTGGAAAGTGAAGAATCATTAAACCAGTGCAGTTTGCAGAATGGGTTACAGAGTCAACAAAACTGGGTTATATGTGCTGGAGGATAAAGTGAGGGCGATCAAAAGTGCCCTGGCTCCCATGTCTGCACCAGGGCTTAGGTCTTTCCGTGGGTTGGTGAATTAATTAGGGAAATTTATACATAATCTGGTCTCCATCTTGGCACCCATACACCTGCTCTTGAAAAAGGGTCAGCCTTGGAAATGGCGACATGTCCAAGAAGTGGCCATTAGGGATGTGAAAAGCAGTTATTGCCATCTAAGGTGTTGGCATACTATGATCTGATGCAAGAAGTGGTGCTGACATGCGATGCCTCCCCATACAGCATCAGGGTAGTGTTGGCTCACAAGTGGTCCAAAAGAGAGGAACACCAGGTAGCACATGCTTCCCAGGCTTTGGGTGATGCCAAATGCAAATATACCCAAATAGAGAAGGAAGGTTTGGCAGTAATCTTTGATGTGGGAAAGTTCCACCAGTACCTTTATGGATGTGAATTTATTGTAGTAATGGACCAAAAACCCCTGCTGGGGCTGCTTAAAGAAGACAAGGTGGTGCTGCCCATAGCTTCTGGTCGAATTCAGCAGTGGGCCCTTATTCACAGTGCATACAAGTAGAAGTTGGAATACCATCCATGAGGCCAAGTGGCTAATGCAGATGCCTTGAGCCACCTTCCAGTGGCAGATATTCTACCAGTAGTGCCTCCCCTGGAAGAGTGTATTCTGGTTTTAAACTTTCTGGACACCTTTCTGGTTACAGCTGACAATATCCGACTGTGGACTCTAAAAGATCCCATACTGGCAAAATTAAAATAGCTGGTGATAATGGGGGAAACAGAAGGGCCATCAAAACCTGGAGTGAAATCTTTCTGCACCTGGTGAGACCAGCATTTTATTATGGGGAGCAAGAGTGATTGTCCTGAGCAAAGGTCACTGCCAGATACTGGCTGAACTCTACCAGGGTCATCCGGGGCTTCCAAAATGAAGATGTTGACAAGAAGTTATATCCTGTGTCCAGTACGGGATGTCAACATAGCTGCGTTGGTGGGGCAGTTTCTAGGGTGCCAACAAGGATAAAAATTGCCACCGGTGGCTCCCCTACATTTGTCGGAATGGCTAGGTAAATCAGTGACTCTGTTACATGTCAACTACGCCAGTCCTTTCATGGTTTCAATGTTCCTGGTCATTGTGGACACCCATTCAAAGTGACTAGACATGAATTGTGTTCATTTGGCAGACTCAGGGATGAATAGCTGTGAGCATCATCTGTGATACACAGACTCCAGAAGTATCAGTCATGACAATGGAACACCATTTACCAGCAGGGAATTTCAGTATTCCCTGAAGTCAAATGGCAGTTGGCACATAAGGACAGCTCCATATCAATGGTCTAGTGGAAATAGTGATCCAAACTTTGAAGGCAGGCTTAAAGAAACAGCCTACAACTTTACTCGATACCAAACTGTCCCTGTTCCTATTTGATTATAGGGCCACCCCTCACACAACTACAGGGAAGTTGCAGATGGGGAGAAGGTTAAACCTGATATTCCTGAGAGCTAAGTGGGGAGGGTGAAACGACAGCAGGAATTGCCAATGCCAGCCACATGCCTCCTCTAAGTGAGAGAGACAATTTAATTCAGGGGACGAAGTTTGGTGAACCATGGAAATGGCCCTGTATGGGTATGAGGTGAGGTCTATATGAGGTCAGGTTCCATGACATACAAAATCTGGGTAGGTGAGACAGTCTTGGATGAAAATGTAGACTACTGAAAGCTGCTATCTCACAAATGTGTTGTGGGAACTGGGACAGTTTGGTATTGACAGAAGGTACAAGCTGTTTCTTTAAGCCTGCCTTCAACATTTGGACCTCTGTTTCCAGTAGACCATTGGATGATGGATGGTATGGAGCTGTCCTTATTCTGAGGGAGGGTCACTGGACTTAAAACGTTAATTTTGATTTCTCTTCACAGGTGCTGCCAGACCTGCTGAGCTTTGCCAGCAATTTCTGTTTTAGTTTCTGGCTTCACAAATGGGGCAGGAGCAAAACATACCTGGTTCCTCAGAGCAGTAGAAAGCCCATCAGAAACCATAAGCCTCCCCTCTGTCTAGTGTCAAGGAAACTTCAGAGTCAAGATGGATGCAGTCCCAATACCATTACCACCAGAAGAAGAGGAGGAAACTCTCCCGTGATGCTCCAGACACAAGAGATGAGTTATGGTCCAGTACATGCTGCTTCTGTCTGAGTCCAAATCAGAGGAACTGGACCAGGGGCAAAAACATCCCGGGAGAGAAAGACCCAGACATAGCGGGGAAGGGATGTGATCAGTCATAGAGTCATACAGCACAGAAACAGACCCTTGGCTCCAACCAGTCCATGCCGAACATAATCCCAAACTAAACTAGTCCTACCTGCCTGTTCCTGGCTTATATCCCTCCAAACCTTTCCTATTTATGTACTTATCCAAATGACTTTTAAACATTGTGATTGTGCCCACATTCACCACTTTCCCAGGAAGTTCATTCCACATGCCAACTACCCTCTGTGTAAAAAATTTGCTCCTCATGTCTTTTTAATTCCCTCCCCTCTCACCTTAAAAATGTACCCCATAGCCTCCAAATAACCCATCCTAGGGAAAAGACAACTACTATTAACTCCATCTCTACCCCTCATAATTTTATAAACTTCTTATAAAGTTGCCTCTCAACCTCTTATGTTCCAGTGAAAAAAAGTCCCAACCTATCGAGCCTTTCTTTGTAACTGAAACTTCCATACCTGTCATCATCCTGGTAAATCTCTTTTGAACACTATCGAGCTTAATAATGTCCTTCCTCTAACTGGGGACCAGAACTGGACACAGTACCTCCAGAAGAAGCCTCACCAATGTCCCATACAACCTCAATGTGACTTCCCAACTCCTATACTCAAAGAACTGAGCAATGAAGGCAAGTGTGCCAAACATCTTTTTAACCACCTTGTCAATGTGTAATTCAAACTTCAAAGAAATATGTACCTGAAACCCTAGGTCCCTCAGTTCTACAACACTACCCAAGGCCCTACCATTAATTGTAGAAGCTGTACCTTTGTGTGTTGTATCATTGGTGGAAGTATAGATTAAAGTTCTTGCACAATGGTGTCTTTTTACTGAGCCACTACACAAAAAAGAAATAAAAACAGGGGATTCAGAGAGCCTCTTGACTTCAGGAATTGACTCCAAGCTGGCTGGTCACAGCCAGTGTACTGTGCACATGTAAATAAAGGGGGACTTGGTGATGGGATACTGGCCTCTGTTCAATTATTTCACCTGGCTGACAATATTTCAGATTTAGCATCCTCCTTCTTCTTTTTCCATACTTCCTTGGCCTGATCCCTCCTGCCTTCTCCATGCCTAGTAGCCTTTGAACTCACTGCGCATCTCCAAATCTGGCCTTTTGCACATCTCTGAATTTAATCACTCCATTATTGGCAGTCGCATTTTCAGCTTCTTTGCTGTAGCATCTACAATTCCCTTCCTAAGCCTTTCCTCTTTTCTGTGCTTTCTCTTCCCTTTAATATGTTTCTTGAAGCCTTTTTGATCAAGCTTTTGTTCATCTCTGCTCATATCCTCTTCTATGACTCAATGTCAAAAATGTTTTTATTGATATTTCTCCTGTTATGTGGGTCAACATGTTTTAGTATTTTAAATGCACTGCATAAATGCAAATTCTTATCTTTATTATTTAATAATTTATTATTTAATAAATCAGTGCAATTTAAGAAATGGAGAGAGGGACAAGTTAGCTTAGTCAGCTAATAGAAAATCTGTAACATCAGATCATTAAACTGGAATAATTAATATTTTGAAGTGGAGAAAACGTTAGGAATTGTTCTCCACAGAATAGAGAAGATTAAAGGAATATATAATCATAGAATCCCTATAGTATGGAAAGAGGCAATTTGGCCCATCAAGTCTGCACTGACCCTCCAAAAAGCATTCCAACCTGACCCAGCTCACCCCATGCCACCCTATCCCTGTAACCCGACTCTTAATATGGCTGACCTATCTTGTCTGCGCAGGGCAATTTACTATGGCCAACCATCTAACCTCATATAATGTAGAGATTTTAACAGAATAAATAAGGAAACGGTGTTTCTAATGACAGGACAGAAACTAATCAAAGATCATAGATGTAAAGTAATTAAGAAAAGAATCAGAGGCAAGGTGAGAGATTTTTTTAGGCCGGGAATTGTTATGATCTGGAATACAGTGGTGGAAAGGATAGTGGAAGCAAATTCAATGACAACTTTCACAAGGGAATTGGACATGCACTTGAAAAAGAAATACAAATAAAGAGCAATGGGGAATGTACAGAGGACTGTACTAACTGGATAGTGTTTTCAAAGCGCTGGCACAAACTAAATGGGTAAAAAAACTCCTTCTGTGCTGTCAGATTCTACAGTTTTATAATTTGATGTCTAGTTCTATATAAAGATGTACATAAAATATCTTTATCAACATGAAAATGCTTGTCACTGAAGCAAATTCATAGAGTCATAGAGTTGAACAGCACAGAAACAGACCCTTCAGTCCAACTCATCCATGCTGACCAGATATTCTAAATTAATCTAGTTCCATTTGCCAGCATTTGGCCCACATTCCTCTAAACACTTCCTATTCATATACTCATCTATAAGCCTGTTAAATGTTGTACCAGCCTCCACTATTTCCTCCTGCAGCTCATTCCATACACGCACCACTCTGCGTGAAAAAGTTGCTCCTTAGTTTCCTTTTAAATCTTTCCCCTCTCACCTTAAACCTATGCCCTCTAGGTTTGGACTCCCCTACCCTGGGAAAAAGATGTTGACTATTCACCATATCCATGACCCTCATGATTTTATAAACTTCTATAAGATCACTCCTCAGCCTCTGATGCTCCAGGGAAAATAGCCCCAGCCTATTTAGCCTCTCTCTATAGCTTAAACCCTCAAATCTCAGCAACATCCTTGTAAATCTTTTCTGAACCCTTTCAAGTTTAATAACATCTTTCCTATAGCAGGACATTGGAAATGAATGCAGTATTCCAAATGTGGCCTAACCAATGTACTGTACAGGCACAACATGACGTCCTAACTCCTATACTCAATACACTGACCAATTAAGACAAGCATACCGAATGCGTTCTTCACTATCCTGTCTACCTGCGACTCCACTTTCAAGGAACTATGAACCTGCACTCCAAGGTCTCTTTGTTCTGATTAGTTCTGAGGAAGGGCTACTGGATTGAAATGTTAACTCTAATTTCTCCACACAGAAGCTGTCAGACCTGCTGAGCTTTTCCAGTAATTTCTGTTTTTGATTTTTATATTCATGCCTAATGTAAAGGCCAAACCCTAAGTATAAGTGAGTTATTAAAAATACTTTAATATTAATAATAATATTATGAAAAGCATTGTCCTGGGTTAATTAAGTGCAGACATAACAATTTTAAATGAAATGACTAGTGTTTTAAAATAAAGGAACTGTCATGGGATGTCATAATCCTCTCAGGAAATAGCATGGAGCTCATGCTGTGTAATATCATGCTCAAGTATTCTCATGGAGGGTAAAAATTATTCAATTCTTAAATTATAATTGAATCAAGAATTAATAACTGTTGTTAAAATGGTAGTTTGAAACCTATGGCACTCGGGATTCTGAATTGTTTTTGTGATGGTATAGTCATAAGTGATGACTAAGGTGCCAGCATTGTTCAATGTTAGCATTTCTGCCTGCAGGTCAGAACGCTGGGGTTCAAGGCCAGTTATAAGATTTGATTGATTCTCTTGAGCAGTATTGAAACTGCACATCTATCATTATATTGTATTTGCAGAATGGAATCAGACAATGGGACTCAAATCTATGCCCTATTTATGCACCAGACAAGCTGCCTCCCATGCTCCTTAGTCTAACCTTGTCAATATATTGTTCTCTTCTTTTCTCCTGGTTATCTATCCTCCTTTTAAGTGTCTGTTTAGCTAGCACTACCCATACAAATGTTGGTTGAATACAGATATTAATCTGTGGTGTTAATATAACTAAAGCAGAAATACATCTGTATTGGTTATGTCAAATATTCTTTGTGCAGCATATTTCTCATTTTATCCAAACTCTGGCCAAAGATATTGCTGCTGCATTCTCTACTCGATTTACTAGTGATTATCATATATTTATGGACCATATTTTTGAAATCACCTGCAAGTATAAACACCTTCTTCATCTTTAGCCCATCAAATACTTCCAGAATTCTGCAGACTTATATCAGCTCACTGTTCTGTAGCGAAAAGAAAAACATCTTTAATTGCTTGCATTGGGTATAATCATTAAATTTTGGATCATCCCAGTAAATCTTTATTGCATCTACTTTGCTGCTTCTGTATACTACATATAATATGGAAACCAGAATTATTCATGTTACTTTAAAAATGGTCTAGCCAAGATTCTATTCAAGTGTATTGTAAATTGGAGCTCCATCCACTACTTTAAACATTCATTCTTCCCACCATTGATAAACCGTGAAGCAGTGTGTACCATCTACAAAATGCACTGCAGTAATTTACCAAAGCTTCTTCAATAGCACATTCCACATTTGTGACTTGCACAACTCAGAAGTACAAGGTCAGCACATGAATAGGAAAACCTCCACCTGCAATATCCCTCTAAGCTACACGCCACCCTATCTTAGAAATGGATCAAAATTCTAAAACTTCTTTCCTAACAGCATTGGTTGTCTCTGTACACATCAAAGACTCAACAATTAAAAAAAAACAGTTCACCACAATTGTTTCTGGGTATTAAGGACAATTAGTAAATTTTAGCCTAATCAGCAATGATCACATCCCCTAAGCAAATTTTTAAAAAAACTATGTCACTGTTCCTTTGCTACCAGATTGACAACAGCGATTCAAAAAGACAGTTCTCCATCAGATTTTCAAGGGCAACTAACGGCGGAAAATAAATGCTGAATTAGCTAGCATTGCCCAGATAAGAGCACAAGATAGAGGAGCAGAATTAGACCATTAGGCTAATCAAGTCTGCTCTACGATTCAGTCGTGCCTGATGTTTTTTAACCCTCTTTTCCTGCCTTCTCTCCATAACTTTTGATCCCCTTACTAGTCATGAACCTATCTATGATAGTAGGAACTGCAGATGCTGGCGAATCCGAGACAACAAGGTGCAGGGCTGGATGCTCCTATGATGCTGCTTGGCCTGCTGTGTTCATCCAGCCCTGCACCTTGTTGTCATGAACCTATCTATCTCTGTTTTAAGCACATTCAATGACTTGGCCTCCACAGCCCTCTGCAGCAGTAAGTTCCACAGATTAATCACTCTCTGGCTGAAGAGATTGCTCTTCATCTCAACTCTAAATGGTTGTCTCTTCACTCTGGGACTGTGTCTTCGGTCTACTCTGTCCTACTTGTGGAAACATCTTCTACACATCTACTCTATCCAGCCTCTCAGTATTCTGAAACAAAAACAGAAGTTGCTGCAAAGGCTCAGCAGATCTGGCAACATCTGTGAAGAAAAATCAGACTTAATGTTTCAGGTCCGTTGATCCTTCCTCAGATCTGATTTTTCTTCACAGATGCTGCCAGACCTGCTGAACTTTTCCAGCAACTTCTGTTTTTGTTCCTGATTTACAGCATCCGCAGTTCTTTTGGTTTTTATTTAGAGTTCCTCTCAGTATTCTGTAAGTTTCAATTAGAACCCCACCTCATTCTTTAAACTCTATGGAATACAGACCCAAAGTCCTCAAGCCGTTCATCCCTGGGATCATTCTTGTCAACTTCCTCTCGAATCCCTCCACGGCCATCACATCTTTTCTTAGATACGGGGCCCAAAACAGCTCTCACACTATTCCAAATGCAGTCTGAGCAAAGCCTTAACTTCAGCAGTATGTCTTTGCTCTTGTATTCTAGCCCTCCTGAAATGAATGCAAATATAGAATTTGCCTTCCTAGCTGCCAACAGAACCTCCATGTAAACCTGAAGAGGAGTCCCAAATCCCTTTGTGCTTCAGATTTCTAAAGCATTTCCCAATTTAGAAAATCGTTTGTGCCTCTATTCTGCCTATCGAAGTGCATAACCTCACATTGTCCCAAGTTGTATTCAATTTATCAATTTTTTGCCCATTCTCATGGCCTGTACATGTCTTTCTGTGGCCTCCCCACCTCCTCAACACTACCTGTGCCTCCACCTACCTTTGTTTCATCTGCAAACTTAGCAACAATGCTCTCAGTTCCTTCATCCAAATCAAAACGTATTATATGAATACTTGTGGTAGTCCCAACATGAACCTCTGCAGAACTCCACTCGTGACTGGTTACCATCATTTATCCCTACTCTCTGCTTTTTGCCAGTCAGCCAATCATCTATCCATGCCAATACCATGCCCCTAAAACCATGGGCTCTTATATTTTTTCTTGGTCCTTGGTGCAGCACCTTGTCAAAGACCTTCTGGAAATCCAAATAAATCACGTCTACTGGTTCTCCTTTGTCTAACTCCTCAAAGAATTCTAACAGATTTGTCAGGCATGACCTCCCCTTCTCAAAGCCAACTTAATCTTACTTCACCATGCACTTTCAAGTAGTCTGCAATCTCATTATTAACAATGGACTCTAAAATCTTAACAATGACTGAGGTCAGGCTAACTGGTCTATAGTTTCCTGTCTTCTGCCTCCCTCCCTTCTTAAACAGGGGGGTTACATTAGCCATTTTCCACTCCTCTGGCACCCTCTCTGACTCCAGTGATTCCTGGAAGATCACAACTCATACTTTACAATCTCCTCAGCCATTTACTTCAGAAATCTGAGGTGTAGACCACCTTCAGACTTTTCAGCTTGCCCCGTACCTTTTCCTTAATGATGGCCACTATACTCACTTCTGCCCCTTTACTCTCTTGAAGTTCTGGTATGCTGATGGTGTCTTCCACTGTGAAAACTGATGCAAAGTACTTATTCAGTTCATCCACCGTTTCTTTGTTCCCCACTAGTACTTTTCCAGCCTCATTTTGCAGCTATCCAAATTCCAATCTTGCCTCGGTCTTACTTTTTGGAGAGCTAAAAATCCCTTGAATCTTCTTTTATATTAGTAGCTAGCTTACTCTCATATTTCATCTTCTCCCTGCTTGTTACATTTTTAAATTATCCACTACTGGTTTTTAAAGTCTTCCCAGTCCTCTGGTTTCCCCCTAATCTTCACCCCATTATACGCTTTCTCTTTCAAAATTTTGCTGTCCCTGATTTCCCTTGTCAGCCATGGTAGCCTCATCTTCCCCTTAGTATGTTTCTTCCTTGGGATGAATGTCTGCTGTGCCTCCAGAATTACCCCCAGAAATGGCTTCCAATGCTATTCCACCATCTTCCCTTCTCGGCTCCTCTTCCAATCAACTCTGGCCAGTTCCTCTTTCATGACTTTGTAGTTATCTTTACTCAATTATAAAACTGTTATATCTGATTCAGTTTTCTTCATCTCAAACTGTAGGGTGAATACTACCATATTATGGTCATTGCCCCCTTGGGTTCCTTCACCTTTAGCTCCCAGATCAAGTCTGCTTCATTACACATCACCAAATCTGGAATTACCTGTTCCCTAGTGGAATCTACTATAAGGTGCTCCAAAAAAAAATCCCTCAGACATTCTACAAATTCCTTTTTCTTTAGTTCAGCTACCAACCTGATTTTTCCAGTCCACCTGCATCACAAAAACCCCTACGATTATTGTAATGGTTACTTTCTACCATGTCTTTTCTATCTCCTGATTTATTTTCGTCCCACATCTGACTACTGCTAGAAGGCCTGTACACAACTCCCATCGGTGTCTTAACACAGTGTGGAGCTGGATGAACACAGCAGGCCAGGCAGCATCAGAGGAGCAGGAAAGCTGACGTTTCGGGTCGGGACTCTTCTTCAGAAATGGAGGAGGGGAAGGGGGCTCTGAAATAAATAGGGAGAGGGGGTTTCGGGCTGTGGAAGGTAGGTGGGATGGTGATAGGTGAGTGTAGGTAGGCAGTTGTGGGAATTGGTCAGTGAGGTGGGAGGAGCGGATAAGTGTGAGAGAAGATGGACAGGTCAAGGAGGCAGGGATGAGGGGCAGGGTTGGTCATGGGATGAGGTTGGGGGTGGGGAAATTTTGAAGTCCACATTAAGACCATTGGGTTGTAGGCTCCCAAGGCGGAATATGAGGTGCTGCTCCTCCAGTTTCCAGGTGGTGTCATTGTGACATTGGAGGAGGCCTTCCCCAGCCCCTCTTATCCCCGCCTCCTTGACCTATCTGTCTTCTCTTCCACCTATCTGCTCCTCCCACCTCACTCACCAATTTCCACCACTACCTACCTGCACTCATCTATCACCATCACACATACCTTCCCCAGCCCGACCCCTGCCCTCTCTATTTATTTCAGAGCCCCCTTCCCGTCCCCATTTCTGTAGAAGGGTCCTGACCCAAAATGTCAGCTTTCCTACTCCTCTGATGCTGCCTGGCCTGCTGTGTTCCTCCAGCTCCACACTGTGTTATCTCAGACTCCAGCATTGGCAGTTCTTACTATCTCATCAGTGTCTTTTTCCCTTTGCAGTTCCTCAAATCTATCCACAAGATTTGCCTTCTGATTGTATATCACTTCTTGCTATTGATTTAATTTCATTTCTTACTAACGAGGCAACGCTGGCCCCTCTGTCCTTCTGCCTGTCCTTTCAAGAGGATGTGTATCCTTGAATATTTAGTTCCCAGCCCTGATCCCCTTGCAGCCATATCTCTGTAGTAGCACAAAGTTGTATCTGCCTATTTCAATCTGTGCTACAAGCTCATTTACCTTGTTTTGCAAACTGCATGCATTTAAGTACAACACGCTGAGTCCTCCATTGACTGCTCCCCTTTTAGTTGTCCTCTTATCTGCTGAGCCTGAAGGTAGATTCCTGGCCCTTTCCATGCTCTCTGTCCTTTTTCTTGTTTTGGAAACTTTAACATCTGCTGAGCCCTCCCCTCATTAACTTTTTTTCCATAATTTTCCACGCAGCTGAACCTCATCCCCTATTATTTAGTGTGAAGCCCTATCCACAGTCCCAGTTATGAGGTTTGCCAGGGCTCTGGTGTCAGCATGATTCAGGTGGAGCCCATCCCATGGGAACAGCTCCCTCCATCCCCACTACTGGAGCTAATGTCCCATGAATTTAAACTTGTTCCTCCCATACCAATTTGTGAGCCACACATTTACCTCTTTAACTGTGTTTACCATGTGCTAATTTGCTCATCGTTCAGTTGGTAATGCAGAAATTATTATCGTTTTGGTTTTTCTTTTTAATTTAGCCCCGAGCTGCTCATAATCCCTCAGCAGAACTTCTTCCCTCTTTCTACCTCTACCATTGGTACTTACATGGTCCATGACAACTGATCTTTCCCTACCTGCAGCAAATTATTTTGCACTCAGATGAGATATCCTGAACCTGGGCACCAGCCAGGTAATTCAGCCTTCTTTCAGTCGGGGTCAGGAGATGCTGGTGTTATTGTCATCCAATGATCTTGCGTTTCTTCCGGCAGTTAATGCTAATATGATCTTGCCTGCTGCTTTTGTCTCATTGATTATGCTTACACTGTGTTTGGGTGTTGTATCTGCCACAGCTTAGTAGTTGGAGTACTTGGAAGCAGATGGAGCTGGGAGGAAAAATGGAATTTCAATGAAGGTGAGGTGTAGTATCTGAATGTTGAGATTGACTTCTGAGAACCAGACAGCGCTGATGGTTGGTGGTAGGACAGTATTGCATTGGGCTATGTGATTCATTGATTGAGAACTGGGGGAAAATGGGAAGAACTTTACGGGGTGTGTGCTGACTGCTCACCTTCTACAGAAGCAAAAACGTCAGTCAGCTGACAGACTGATAAAAAAACACAGAAACAGAAAATGCTAGAGAAACTTAAACAGGATCTGGAGAGAGAAGCAGAACTAACATTTTGAGTCAGATATGATTCTTTTTAAATTACTTGTCTAAATTTTTCAATAATGACCAATTAGCAATACAAAGAGCATGACCGACATTGAAATTATGAGAACTATTTTCAACTTATTTGGTGTCCTGTGTCAGATAGTATTTGAAAGTAGACTGCAGTACACTGGCAAACCATTTCAAGATGTGTACTAAATGGGGAATCACTCAGATTATATCATCACTCCACTATTCACGCTCAAACTGCTTAGCACAATGTATGATTCATATGATCAAATTAATGATCATTAAATTATGAGCAATAAAGCAAGGTTTTTTCATTGGTGGTTGTATATCATAAAATACCAATGGAGAAGGGATTACCATCCCCAACACAATTAATGATCTGAAGACAAGTGCAAATGATCTCACCCAACATCAACTATCTAACATTACAAGACTCAGGACTTTTTTTTGTCAAGGTAGAGGAGAATGAAAGAGATCCATGTCAGTGTGCAGATAGAGAATTAACAGGACTGCCCACTGGGTAATGAATGATGGTTGGATATATAAATATTTGGATACCAGGTAAGATTTTTAAAATATACAACCAGACCAGACCATATGAAGTTGTTACAGATCATGGTGCGACAATGTGAAGCCTGTTCAGACTAATGTCTGTAACACCAATTATGTATGAAGAGAATAATGAATAATACTTTGATGATGACTGTGTCGTGATGTTGAGTGACAGCAAGCAGCAGCAAGCCAACCAAGTTGGTAATAAAAGAGTGCAAACAAGAACAACTTTTACATCTCTAAATGGATAGATGATCACCAGATCAAGACAAGTTGTCAAACCTCCAAGAAGTTACATTGAATTTTAAAGTGTTACTCTTAAAAGCTCTGTTTCCCTGTTTGCATAATTATCCAATTGAGAATATGAGCTTAAATACAACCACATATAATAGTTTGGGATTAATCTTTATTCTTTGGAGAAAATGGGAGATGTTGTGTTATGTCTCATGATTCGTATATCAGTATACCTTTAAGACCTATGCTCACAGCATCATCACTATACCATATGATGTAATCTAAGGGTACAAAAATCTCATATTCTATCTTACTCCAGATCACTTGATGTGTGACCTTAGTGGAAGCATGGTCCTCTGTTGTATCCTAATCGCATAATGTTAGCACAGACACTGATGTACCTGATGAATGGAATGTTGACACATAATAGTTAATTGTAATAAATATTCAATAGCATGATATGCAATCCTAGTTTCTTATATTTCAGTAGATAACATAAGTATTAAGTGGGAATAGGTGGGAAGGTGACCTATTTTAAGTGCCCCTCTGCTATCCTACTGCAACCATGCCCAACAGGGCTATGTAAATTCCAGTCAAAACTATGTAACACTGGCTTTAAATCAGAAGATCAGGCTTTTCAGACCATCTCCTGAGTGTTAAATGAATAACATATAGTGATGTTTCAATGCAGTTCTAAGAGAGAACTATATAGGAAGTGTCATCATTCAGATGGAATATAAAATGAAGGCTCTTTTCTCTGAGGTTGATGTAAACAGTAACTTGGCATTAGTTGAAGATAAGCAATGGAAATGGTTCTGATCATCATTATCTTTTCAAAAACAAGTTATTTTGTCATTAAGCAATCTCACATCCAGATTTTATGGGTGGACAAAAGACTTGGAAAAATAGACCAGTATTTTCTCTGCAATATTACACAGGAGAGACACATTCACATATTTTGAGGCAAAGTCCACAATGATTGGAATAATAATGAAAATCTGAAACAAAAACAAGAACTGCTGGAGAAACCCATAAGATCTAGGAGCATCTGTGGAGAGAAAGCAGTGTTAATGTTTCAAGTCCAGTCCACCTTTAGAGCTCAAGTTCTGAGTTCTTTGGAAGGGTCACTGGACTCGAAACCTTACCTCTGCTTTCTCTTCACAGATGCTGGCAGACCATCTGAGTTTCTCCAGCAATTTCTCTTTTTGTTTCAGATCTCCAGCATCTGCAGTTTGTTATTTTATAATAGTGAAAATATGTTTTATTTAAATTATGCCATGTGTGCTGGTAGCCTGTATTCTTTGGCCGTTAGACTCAGCTCACAAAAATCACATTCCTGCATCGGGAACGATGACCCTAAGCTAAAGTGTGCGAGATATTTTGTCAGCAACATACACAAAATCATTTCAAGTTCTCCAGATAGGGAAGAAGTAATTCTTTTTGTAAATAGCATAAAACCAATAAATATATTTATATATTTTGCACAACTGTATGTATGATTGTGAGAGTGAGATTTTCCCAAAACAATGTAGACACGATTCTTTTCTCCCCAATAATAAATATTCGCATCAATATGGATGTTAGTAAACTATCTTGCTTACAGGAGGAAGATTAGACAAGATGAACAAATTTCATGAATTTATGTTTATATGTTGAAAATTTTCTCTGTTGGTGGAGGAAGTCTTCAAAGGGATTTTCCTGCCTATCCCAGTAAACAATGCTTTACACAAAACAACCTGATTGAGGATATATTGGATAAACAACATATTTGCCCTTATCTGGGAATGGGAGTGGGCACGGAATTCACAATTCACCTGTGAAAGGGGAGCACATGTGTAGGGTATCTTTTGCAGAAATTCATTGCTATGTGCCTGCCCTTCCATTTCAAAATAAAACAAGGGAAACTACAAAAAAGTACATATTTGATATCAGTAATGTGAAGGGCAGCTATAATAATTTCAAAATGTCCATTAATATTTGGCTGTCTTTGGGTACTAAACATTACTGTGGTTTGTATCAGAGCCCAGCACTGTTCCTAAAAGTTAAGGAACGTATTTTGAATTAAAGACCATTAAGAGAATGAATTACAGGTGCTCGGTGAGGAGTGACGACATTTTGGTCAGTTTATAAATAAAATCCCAATGGTCACTTTGAGAAAAACATTATTGCATTGCTATTTAAAAGAAGCATTGCAGGTTTGCAGTGATCAATAAGTCTTATGATTACAAATAAAAGATTCCAGCCAGGCGGCTGCTCACAGTACTCATTAACGGAAGTTACCATAGCAACCTAGCTGTGAGGGACTGAGGCATATAGTGTGCTTAGCAGTTGGTAAGATTGTTGAAACTTGCAAAGTGACTGTATAGTGACATATGTGGCCATAAAATTTTAAATCAAAAATCTTAAACCTATTTTGTTTTGCAGGCGCACTAAAGGCATTGTACATAGTCTCCAAATAATCTTTTCTGCTTAACACGATAATGAAAAATATACCGTCCTTTTTAGTGTCCTCAATTCTAAACTAAAAAGGTTTATCCAGGAATTATAGAATCGTTACAGCACAGTAAGAGACCATTCAGCCCATTATGTCCATGCCAGTTCTCTTCAAAAACAACCCAACTAATACTACTACCCTAATTGATTTCATGATGGTCCCTTTTTAAAATATCTTTGGAAATGTAGGGAATAAATAATTATGATTATGTTTTTGCTGTCTTTTTGAATATCTCCCTGGGAACAACAGTATACATTGTGTGGTATTTGCATAAAATCCAAATGTGAGTAACTATTTGGGGAAAAGAAATGGCTATCAGTTTGGGTAAAATCATACTTTGATTTATTGATTGATTGCTGTCACATGTACTTAAGTACAATGAAAAGTTCTGTTTTGTGTACAGTACAGGCAGATCAGAACATATAAGGACATACAGATCATAGGGTATTTAGACAGAGTGTAGCATATAAGGCTATGGTGCCACAGGTGGTGCACAAAAGTAAGGTCAACATTTGATTTGAAATTAAAGGCGTCCATTCAGCAGTCTCTTGGAAGCTGATGAATTTCCTAAGCCTCCTGAGGAAGAAGAGACTTTGTTGTGTCTTCTTGACTGTCGCATCTACGGGAGGACCATGACAGATTGTCAGTTATCGTCACACCTAGGAACTTGACACTCTCAACTCTCTCCACCTCAGCTCCATTGATGTAGATGGGGCCGTGTCCTCCTCATTTCTTCCTGAAGTCAATGATCAGTTGTTTAGTTTTGCTGACATTGAGGAAGAGATTGTTATCTTTGCACCGCGACACCAAGCATTCTATCTTCTTCCTGTATTCTGACCTGTCATTGTTTGATATCGGCCTACAACGGTGAAATGTCAGGCATTTTTGTAGTGAGACCTGATGAGAGTTTTGTGTTCCAAAGGATATCTTTGCTGAAGGTGGAAATGCTTATGTTATTACTTGTAACATAAGAATCAAGGTAGGGATAATGTGGTATTGAAAAATCCAACAGACGTTTAATGCAGCTCTTGAATATAAACAAGTATTACCTTTGCAGGCACATCAGTATCAGGGGTCCCACTGAGCCACTCAAAATACAGAAGGGAGATAGAGGGCTTGGTGATGTGGTACAAGGAAAACAATCTGTCTCTCAATGATGACAAAACTAAAGAACTGATCATTGACTTCAGTAAAAAAGGAGGAGAACACGCCCCATCTACATCAACGGAACTGAGGTTGACAGAGTGAAGAGCATCAAGCTCCTCGATGAACATCAAGTTCATCAATGACCTGTCCTGGACTTCCCATGTAAATGCAATGGTTAAGAAGGCACAACAATGCCTCTTCTTCTTCAGATGGCTCAGGAAACTTGACATGTCCATTAGGTCTCTCACCAACTTCTACATATGCACCATTGAAAGCACACTATCCGGGTACATAATGGCCTGGTATGGCAACTGCTCTGCCCAGGACCGTAAGAAACTGCAGAAGGTGGTGTGCACAGCCCAGACATTCACGGAAGCCAACCATCCATCCATGGACTCTATTTACACAGTTCATTGCTGCGGAAAGATGGCCAACATCATCAAAGACCCATCACACCCTGGTAATGACCTCTTACAACCTTTTCTGTAAGGCTGAACATACAGAATCCTGAACACACATGAGCAGGTTCAGGAACAGCTTCTTTCTGGCTGTTACCAGACTGTTGAATGGACTCTAGCCTCAAATAATATAACCTGCAATATAACCTGTTTGCCTCTAAATCTTTTTGATCCATGCATCCTTTGTTTGCTGTGATCTGTCTGTACCGCTCGTAAACAGAACTTTTCACTGTATTTCATTACACGTGATATTAAATCAATCAATCAAGCAAATACAAAGAGTAGCACACTTCCATTAGCATGTTAAACTTTGAGTGACCCAAGTTAAGATGGTGTCTAATGCTATTATACCCTCAGGTCTCATGCAATGATAGATTGATAATTTAATTAGAATGTCTCTTAAAGTCATATTGAGATACTGACAATGAGACGTAGCACTGCAAGATCAGCGCTCAGTTCCTGGAATGAGGACAAACCAGAACCAGGTATAGAAAGGGGGCACAAAGCACTTGTAGCCAGAAAGGAGTTGATCTCTTAGTGATTTGAAACCTAACAATTCACATTTGTGAAAAATGCCACAAAGCCCATCTTCATAGACCACCCTTGCCATTGCTTTCATCAGTTCTGTTATTCAGTTTCAAACCATGTGTCACCCTTGTATCAGTGGCATTCTGGCAATTCAGACAAATTAGATACAATAAAAAGAAGCCAGACTCCAAACGGGCTAACATGAATAAGACGATGAATTTATTTTCAAATAGAAGATTGCACAAAATACCTTGATACTCAAATGGTCAAACACAAGCGTTTTCTTAACAGAAGGTTTCTTCATTCGACTAGCCCAAAAGACGTCAATTTAAGGAACTCTGAAATTATTCAGGGAGCTTTATCTTAATCTTACGGGCATGCTGTTGGCACTAGTAATACTGCTAGAGGCAGCTGGCTGCTTTGATTCCCTCCAATTTGGATTAGCTAACTAACAGCAATAAATCAGGCATGGACAAGGGACGAAGTCAGGTGGCAGACTAAACACAGGCTGACAGTCACTCAAAGTAGCTCAAAAGAGCTAGGAGAAGCAGTCCTGCCTCTTTTAACTTCACATTCGGATAAGTATATGAAAGGAAACTTAAATTTTAGATGGCGACTTAAGGACTGCTGATTAGGACACACTGATAAGCGATCCTGACCAAAAAAAGTCTGCTACCTCAGGACGCGTAATTTTCAGAAACAGGCCCGAAAGAAGGTATCATTTCACATACTAACTTAAGGAAGAGGCTTAACTCTTGTTCCAAGTGGTTGCCAAGGAGGATGAAAAGCTGCCCAACAGGGTCACATATCTTTAAGGGATTCTGGAATATATATATAGCCCCACCAAATTGCTTTCTTTAAACTTCATCTGAGGAAAACAGCAACAACAAGGTTTATTTGTTTTCACTGATATTTTGCGTAACACTCCAATCACTTCTAACATACGCCGCTTCTTCAGCACTGCAATTCAATCTGAGGCTCATTGTTGTCAACCTGAGCTATAATCTAAAAATCTGATTGATGTTCAGACGTATGGTTTACCATTTGAAGACAATTCAGGTTAGTAACTGGTTAGGTATGTAAGAATATAATGGCTTAAGTAGCACAAAATAGTGAAACTAGTCTGGTATTTTATTGAGCTTAATTGCACATAATGCTTTGACTTGGAGAACGCAGAACAGGAAATACTGTCAAATACATGCAGTTGCTTCTTGAACTAAAGCCATGATCAGGCACTTGTGTCACTCATTATAGGCTATTTGAGAGATCAATATCACTAACCTTCCCTACTTCCACCATATATATGACAAGTGCAAATTGTTGTCCTGAAACCTGTAGTCAACACACAATTGTTTCAACAGTTTCATTGCACCACCCCTCGATGTGTTGCTTTAATTTTGCACAAATTACTAATTGTACTTTCTGTCATTTTTTCTTTTTAAAATATGTAGACAATAGCACTTGAAAATGGATAATGAGGATAAACATACTAATGAGATGACTTTCAGGGCCCCTCAGTTTGCACTTGTAGATGGAAAATATGACAGTAGGTGTCAAGAGAAAATTGCTTCCAGTTCTCATTAGACAGTATCTTTGATTACTTCATGATCTGTTCTGGTATTCATCAGTAAATTAATTGGTTGGATAGAAAAGTAATAAGTAGAGCAGAATTTTCTTTCTGGTTCTTTAAATAAAACTGATCCACAAGGCATCAGTGCACAAAGCAGCTTGAGGATAGGCATGTAGAACAGTTTTTATAGTTATTTTACAGCAAAGTAAAATAAAAAGAAATGCTGTTGAACCAAGGAACTGTATCCTAAAGAATTCCAACAAATTCTTACATTTGAACCTTGATTTACTTTCTTACCTCATTTCAGGATGCAATGTAACAGATTTCCCAACCTCTTTAAAATATTTTTTCATAATAGTTATAGTCATTATTGTAATGCATCAGAAGTCCTCATATTTAGAACATAGAACAGTACAGCACAGTACAGGCCCTTCAGCCCACGATGTTGTGCCGATCTATTACCCTACTAAGATCAATCTACCCTGCATACCCTACGTTTTACTATCCTTCATGTGCCTATCAAAGAGTCACTTAAAAGTCTCTAAAGTGTCTGACAATTCTTATGAAGACCCAGGTACAGAGAACAAAAATACAACAATCATTAATGATTTATGGTGTTCAGAAACTTGTATGAAACCTGTCAATAGTTATACCTTACAATTTGCTGCTCTTCCATTCCTGTCAGACTCAGTGATAATGGAAATGCAACAAATTTTCCTCATTCATTTATGGATGGATCTCGCTATTATCACCTGTCTGTTGAAGGAAGGGTGATGCCTCGTTGACTTCAGTCCTCAGTTAACTCAGCAAACTAACTGTGGAACCAGAGTCATTGGCTAGAAAAGACAAAAGCTTCCCTGAAGAAAGTGGGACGGCATGGAGAGGCATAGCTGGGATAGTGCTAAGGTGCTCTTAAACCAGAGTTCTGCTGTCTCTCCTTCTGCTTTTGAATAGAACTATACAATTATTTACCATGAAGGTGAAAACAAAAATGCTTTGTGCTTTGCACAAGTGATACTTACTTATGGGAAAGTATTAGTTATAGCTTGATTGACATTATTGTAAGTCATATATTGCTGACATGTTGGTTGAATAAAAACTTTAAAGTACAATGTAAACTATTTGCAGTTTGTATCTCTCTTTGGAGGTTATGACGAGAGATCAGCCGATAGGGCTCGTGTAATTGCTAAACATTTTTCATTACATCCCAAAATCTCAAATTTGTCCTCATAGTTCCACAATATCCAAATTAGTTACATCCAAATTATTTTGATTTTAAAGAACTGCCTGTCTCAGGTTTTCCATCAGCTTGGAGCACTGTTGCTCTATTCTGCTTTGATATCTACGGCCTACAGTCTGCCTACAAGCTTAATTCAGACAGCTTCTATTTGTTTGCAGCTCATTGGCTATGTTGGGAGTGTGAGGATTTAACGTTCATTCACATTCACAGACTGAGCTTCTGATTCTTTGGAAAACTCTTTGCTCGGAACTTTTGCCTAGTAAGAGTTCTGAAGCCATGAATTTCTATACATAACTTGATGCATTTAAGCCCTCCTTTCTTTTCTCTTTCTTCTTTCAGAAACATGTCCTTCTCTGCATTGCTGCTATTCAATTTCCCGATCTTGCTGTAGGATAAGGAGGTGAGGAATAGAAACAATATTGAATTGGTAATAAACGGTCTGAGCAGAATTTCTTAATTCAGAGCCAAGATTTTCACTGTGGGCCACAACATTCTAAATAGCCTTTGCCAATTTTACGCAGCAGTAAAAGCCTCCACATATTTCATCTTAAACAGCAACAATCTTGGTGATAGTTGATGATTCCTTTAAGTGCCAATATGCTGCAGAATAGTCAGTATACTAAATTGAAAGGACATTATATAGCGAGCTGAGGTTGAATATGGCAACATTAAAGTCAAAAAAGCAATAATGGACTGATTTTCTACATCCTGAGGTGGCTACCATTATAGTGGGCAAGATGACTTAATTGGACAAAGAGTCCAAAACCCAGATTCTCGTTGTTGAGATAAACTTTAGCAATTAAGACCTTCCTCTTCAGAAGGCGAGTTGTGGTTCATGCCATCAGGTGATGAGGCTCCGATATGCATTTCATTAAGTACACAACTGCTGGAATTAACTTTGCTTTTCCAATAAGTATCTGTGCAATCAATATACTTGATGCTTCAGAAGCTCAACTGCTGTAACAAGTGTGTACCTATCGACTTGGTCTCCTGCCTGCATCCTATCTGCTTCTCGCTGAAAATTGTCAATATTCAAATTGTCACTTTTGTTATAAGCTCTGCAATAACAGAAGGTACATCCAAGGGACCAAGGTAGGCTGTGTCTCTGGGCCATCACAGCTGTCAACTGAGGAACTGCAATGCATTAGCTTCTGCAAGGAAGCACAGGCTGCAAGGAAGAGTGAAGCATCAATCGGAAATGGGGGTGCATGTTGTTGATGGGCAGGATGCTGCATCAGTATCAGACATGGTACATGTGCCTACGTTGTATGTGACAAACACAATGCATATGTTTGAAAAGCATGGTGATGGGTGAATAGGAGAGTGGAGATATGGCTAACGGGATGAAGTTGGACTCTTGTTAGTCAGGGGGAACAGTCAGTTCTGGGACTGGGTCATTTCTGGTCCAGGCAGTTGTTCGCAGTCAGTCAGGCAATTGATCCAATTCAAATCAGTGATTGGCACCATTTCAGTCCAGGCATTGGGTCACTATCAGTTTTGGAGCGCAAGAAAATCTTGGTCTTGCCACTTCTCTGTCACTTGGTTTCTGGCCTCTTGTAAAATCCATTCAGTGGATGGGCTTTGGTCAATCAGGGAGTGGGCCCAACATTAACCGGGGTGATTTCTAGGATCTGAGCATTTCATTGATATGGCTGCGTACAGCTGAAATCTGGGATTGGTCTGGTTGCTTTGGCTAACTGAGGGGATAGTTACAATCATGGAGGCAGTTAAATCTATTAGAGTGGGGTCTGGTGGACTAGGGATATCTGTTGTATGCGTATTTTGCCTTTTGGAGCATTCGCCTTTCAGGACTTCATGTGTTGTATGTACATTTAAATCTAGTAGGCTGGAATCTGGTAGGATATAGAAGTGTGTAATATATGTTCCTTGCTTTTAAGGGAAAAAGTCACCTTGAGGATGTTATGCATTGTGTGAATACAATATTGTGACTCTCCATGGCAGAAAGTACATTGTGGCCTGATTGGTATCTTGTGATGTGTCGAGCCTGCAATAATCAATGAACCAAGGCACATTCACTGAAATTCTCATCCTCCCCTCTGACAATGGCAGATAATCATTAAGAATGCAAGCCATTACCTATGGCTGCCATATCCTCACACACATAGCAAAAGGTAGGTAGGAGATGTCTGGTATGGTATGGTTAGGAGTAGGGTAAGGAAGGGCCTCCGAGCAACTGCTTCAAGGCAATGTCTCATCGACATTTTCTTGGGCTACCTTAAATGATGTCTAGATGACTATTGCACATGGAAGGAGCATAGTCAGGTTAGATGTTAATCCAGCAGTATTAGATGCCTCCAAGCCTCTTGTAATGTTGGAGGAAAGGAGCTGTCCTGTCAAGAAACACAGAAGTGCAGAATCAAATGGACCACATGTTGACTAAGGCCGTGACCAGCTGTGACACTGACCTCTGTGAGCACATTATATGGAACTTCATGGGGAAGAGTTTAAGGGGTAAAGCAGCAGTCTGCTAGGACTGCATGTTTTCATTTCCTTTTCTTACAGATCTCCAAAGGATCATGGCAAAGATCAATGCTGCCATTTTTTTTTGTTTCCCCAGATGCAACATAACAGCCACGAAGACTGGCAAGCCAGCAGAGGCAGGGAGAATAGTAGCAGCCACCACCAGTTGCTGGAGGGCCTACAGAGGGAGAAGAAATCTTCCCCAGTATGCTCCATTGCTTTTTCCTCAAATGTGGTGATGACTGTTATGCCCAGCAGCCCTCTGCCAGTTCTGGTCATCTCACCATGGTTATGGGCCAACATTTCCTACAACGTCCTAAAGCTAAAGATTAATTGTGATGGGAATGGCCACAAGAGAACTTGGTGAATTGTGTGATGTTGAAGCACAGTGACCAGGAAAGATTAGTTATTTGAAAGCATGAGTGCATCTTTGAGTGAACATTGTGCAAGCTTGGGGCTTGCAAGCTATGATCCTTTGTAAGATGCCTGTGCAGTGCAAGTGATAGACAGAGTAATGCCACTGTGAGTGTGAACTAGCAGAGAGAAGATGATGTTACTTACTCTTATGGAATGCAGGAGATGTTTCTTCTTTGCATCACCGATGCTTGGTGCATTTGTGAGTGCCATTGGACTGACTGAAGTTATCAATTTGATCTAATTTGAATGGTTTTTTAGCAATGTCTCCTGGTGTCATTCCCTGGAAACAGGGCCGCCTTCTGTCTCTCTAGTAGCATCTGTCGCAAAGCATCACTAGAATGAGGGGCAAGCTTTTGCTTCTTAGGAGACATGTTCATTAGTGGTGGAGAGTCACTATCAAGGGCTGAGTGTGTGCTCCTGACTTTCAGCAACTGAAGTTTTTTTTATTGATTTGATCTATTACTGTCACAGTGGAAAGTTTTATTTTATGTGCAGTACAGACAGATCATACCATAAAAAGAACATTAAGGTAAAAGAACAGAGCGAAGCATATAATGTTACAGCCGCAAGGAAGGTGCACAAAGAACCGAGATCAACATTAAATTTAAAATTTGAGAGATCCATTCAGAAGTTTAATAACAGCGGGGAAGAAGCTGCTCTTGGATCTGTTGGTACTTGTGTTTAAGCTTTAGTACCTTCTGCCCGAAATGTTATCCAGCTGCTGACAAATGTGGCACAAAGATCTATGTCCTCCTTGAGCAAGGAAGCTTGCCCCATGTGCTTTTCTGCGCCACTCATGCAATTTCTTGCTTTCAGTGAGAAGCATCTACTCACAATATAACACCCTCACCCCAGTCCTTTCTCTGGCATTGGCACTTATGGCATCATGTAAATTGCTCACTGCTTCATTTTAAAGCTAAAATGTTAAATATCAGCCTTAATGGTGACTGAAGTTATGGCTGTATTTTTTCAGGGCATGCTGTGAACAGGAGGCCATACTAGCACATGGGTTCTACAAACCAAAGTCACATTTTAGGATCTAATCACCAAAGAGTAGTGCAGAAGGAGTCCAAGCATCTTATATAGAGCATCATAAGCTTCGGCAACAAAGAACTCTCTGTCTGCTACCCAATTGAACTTGTGTCATATCCTTCCAAAGTTCCTTAAAATCAGCTTTGAATTTTTAAGAACAAGCATCTTACAGACTGCAACAGGGTACATCAGCTGCATCTCCCAGGTGACTGTTGCCCTCTGCATGAATAGAGAGCAATACGTTATCATCCTCACAGCCTCAGCAGTCAACAGATTGTTGCTGGTTTCCCTCGCACATACATTCTGAGATACCTACTACTGCAGTTTCAGAAGCTTCTGTTATTGTTCCTCCTTTCAGTTACAAGGATGAACTAAGAATCGGTCCCATAGTAAATAGAGAAAGTCAACTACAAGATTACAAACATGCTGGAAGCACTCTTGGCAATCCAGGCTGCAAATAATCTTACAATCTAGTTAACTGTAGCTGACAACTCTTTTTGTACTCTTTCTCAGTCAACAATCACGCCAGGTATTTCTGCTGGGTCTGACATTGGACAGAACATGTATCCGTAAAATGCTGCCACAAACAGGTCAATTAAATGGATGGGGTTCAGGTAAGGTAAGGGAAGGTCTAAAATATGAGATTAAATCCCTGCTAGCAGTGTTAGAACCAGCTTTTTGTGTACGAAAACAGTTTACTGTGGATGCAGTGTACTAGAAAAATGATCAGGAAAATTTATGGAGTAAAGCTAAAATATTGACAAATTACTCACAACTACTGGGACTAATCCATCATCTAATTGATCTGAAAATATTTCAGCCACAATTTGTTTTATCATCCTGAACTCAGCACTTTCAAAATGACAGCAGCATTTCATTATTTTTTGATACAGAATGTTCTCCAATCTGTCTCATAGATATATATTCATTTACATGCAAAAAAAACTATTTAATTGCAGGAATATGCTGTCGCAAGGACATGATGAATTAAATACTGACAGAAGGAACTATTCTATGCTGAAAGTGTCAGCAGTGAAGTGTTTGTTTGTAAGACTTATAAAACTTATAGATCTTAATCTGTTTTTTTTTGTAAATCTATAATAGTGAGTAGGTTGGGGTCTGTTTTTGTGTTTTACTGAGATCATTGGTCTCTTGATTAATTTTTAAAATATTAAACAGAGGTATTAAGTTATCCTGCAACAGTGTTTTTTAGAGCAGTAAGACTATGCTATTTTCTAGGTCTGTAGATTAAGGTGCAGAATGATGTGCTCTTCCTGTCAGATGTGGGAGATTAGGGAGAATTTCCACGTTCCTGATGATTCTGTCTACAGGAAGTGTGTTTAATTGTGAATCCTATTAGATCATGGATTGGTTGAAGTAGCAGTTGGAGACAATGAGAAATCTACAGGAACCATGGGGTGTGATGGATAACAGTTTCAGGAAGTTCGAAAAAAACACAGATACAGTCAGGTCGAAGGGTTACCGCTAGCAAAGGTAGGAGAGGTAGGAAGTTAGTGCAAGAATCTCCTGTGGCTATCTCCATCATTAACAAGTATGTTGTTTTGGAAAATATAGGGGGTGATGGAACTTCAGTGGAATGTCGCACTGACAGCCAGGTTTCTGATACCGAGACAGGCTCTATTTTTAATGAGGGGTATCTCAGTTTCCAAGTGATCGATTGTGATGGAGTACTCTCTAGTCAGGACCACAGGTAGACATTCCTGCGCCTGACAGCAAGACATCAGAATGGTGTGTTGCCTCCCTGGTTCCAGGGTCAGGGATGTCTGAGAGATGGCACAGTATATTCTCAAAGGGAAGAGTAACCAGCAGGAGGTTGTTGTACACGTTAGTCCCAACAACATAAGAAGAGAAAGGGATGAGGTTCTGAAGAGAGAATATAGGAAATTAGGCAGGAGGTTAAAAGTAGTAATATCTGGAATACTCCCAGTGCCATCTGCTAGTGAGAGTAGGAATAGGAGGTTAGAGCAGATGAATGTGTGGCTGAGGAGCTGGTGCAGCGGAAGGGATTTGTATTTTTGGATCATTGGAATCTCTTCTGGGGTAGAAGTGACCTGTATAAGAAGGATAGATTGCACCTGAATTTGAAGGAGATCACCATCCTGGCAGGGAGATTTGCTAGTGCTACTCGGGACCCTTTAAGGGGGAGACTCAAAGAGATAGTAAGAAAAGAGATAAATTAAACTGCATATATTTCAAGGCAAGAGGCTTGACAGGCAAGGCAAATGAACTCAGGGCATGGCTGGGAACTTGGGCCTGAGATATCATAGCTATTACAGAAACGTGGCTCACGGAAGGGCAGAACTGGCAGCTTAATGTTTCCGGGTGTAGATGCTATATGAAGGATCAAAAAACGGCCAAGAGAGGAGGAGGAGTGGTGTCTTTGGTTAGCCATAACATAACATCTCTACTTAGGGAGGATATTCCTGGGAGTGGGTCCAGTGAGGTTATTTGTGTAGAACTGAGAAATAAGAATGGGATGATCACCTTGTTTGGATTATACTATAGACGCCCCAATAGTCAGAAGGAAATTGAGAAGCAAATTTGTAAGGAGATCTCAGATATCTGTAAGAATGAGGAGTTTTATCTTTCCAAGGATAGACTGGGACTGCCATAGTGTTAACTATGGACAGGATGGACAGGAATTTGTTGTGTGTACAAGAAAATGTTCTGATTCAGTATGTGAATATACCTACTAGAGCTGGAGCAAAACTTGACCTTCTCTTGGGAAATAAGGCAGGGCAAGTGACTGAGGTGTCAGTGGGGGAGCACTTTGGGGCAAGTGGTCATGATTTTATTAGTTTTAAAATAGTGATGGAAAAAAAATAGATTGGATCTAAAAGTTAAAGTTCTAAATTGGAGGAAGGCCAATTTTGACAGTATTAGGCAAGAACTTTCAAAAGTTGATTGGGGGAGGCTATTCGCAGGTAACGGGACGGTTGGAAAGTGGGAGGCCTTCAAAAATGAGATAACAAGAATTCAGAGGCAGTTTTAGATTTTAGATTTAGATTTAACTTTTATTGTCATGTGTACTCAAGTACAGAAGTACAGGAGTATAGTGAAAAGAGTACAAATGTCATGACACAAGGCGCCATCTTAGATAACCAAGGCACCTGGGTACAAAAAACTTAGGTACAAAGTAGTAAGAGAAACAGAGTTAAAAAGGTAAGCATTACTTTATAGAATAAGTAGAAAAATAAAGAAATAAGGTAAAAGTTAAATTAAAGACTTTCTTAATTTAAACTAAGAAAATAAAGGAACAAGCTAAAAGTTCAATAGTCTTCAATGAGTTCTCTGCCTATCTCCGTCTCTGAGAGACGTCAGCTGACTGTTCTGAACACTGCTGTCACAGATACCTGGGGACCTCCCTCACTGCTCACTCTTCCCATGTTGGCTGATGATGCCGTTGCTGCTGCTTAAGCTGCTGCCTCTCTGATCTCCCCCGGTGCCTCAGGAACATGCCCAGGCAAGACCCACTCACACGCTGATCCGAGACACCGCCACGAGCTGCCAAGAGACCAGGTCGAGACCCACTGAGAAACCAGGCCAAAACCCTCCACGAGCCACCGAGAGATCATGCTGACATACCACCGAGAGACCAGGCCGTGGCCTGCTGAGAGACCAGGCTGAGAGCTGCCAAGAGACTGGGCCGACATACCTCCACGAGCTGCCACAAGACCAGGCGGAGACACCGCCATGAGGGAATTGAAGAAACATCAAGAGATAAAGAAGAAAAATGGAAAAAAAAGAGAAGGAAATGAGAAATAAACAGACAGAACGAAGGTGCTCTAGCTGGAGTATCCTACTCTGCTGTCATCTTGAGATGCAATGGGAGGAATGGTTAGTAAGTTTGCAGATGACACCAGAACTGGTGGTGTAGTGGACAGTGAAGAAGGTTATCTCAGAGTACAATGGGACATAGAATAGATGGGCCAATTGGCCGAGGGGTGGCAGATGTAGTTTAATTTAGATAAATCTGATGTGTTGCATTTTGGTAAGGCAAATCAGGGCAGGACTTATACATTTAATGGTAAGGTCCTTGTGATTGCTGCTGAACAAAGAGACCTCAGGGCGAAGGTTCATGGTTCCTTGAAGGTGGAGTTGCAGGGAGACAGGGTAGTGAAGAAAGGGTTTGGTATGCTTGCTTTTATTGGTCAGTACATCTAGTATAAGAGTTGGGATGACATGTTGTGGCTGTACAGGACATTGGTTAGATCACTTTTGGAATATTGCATTCATTTCTGTCTTGTCAAAATACCTTGGCTGATTTCTTCAAAAGAGAACATTGAAAATTCACTGTGGGAATAGAGATTTTTTTTAAAAAAGTTTCCTCTAAATGACATGATTAGCGATAACTACCTATTTTGCTGTAGACTCTGCTGCTTTCAGCAATTACCAACTGAGAGACATTCTTGTTTCATCTGGTCCAGTTAGAGGGAAACCTGCTAAGAACAAGTTGCCCAGATAGTCTCTACAAAGGATGGCACAGTGGCTCAGTGGTTAGCACTGCTGCTTCACAGTACCAAGGACCTGGGTTTGATTCCACCTTTAGGCAACTGTCTGTGTGGGGTTTGCATGTTCTCCCTGTGTGTCTGTGGGTCTCTGCTGGGTGCTCTGGTTTCCTCTCACAGTCCAAAGGCGTACAAGTTAGGTGGATTGGCCATGCTATACTGCCCACAGTGTTCAGGGATATATAGGCTCGGTGCATTAACCATGGGAAATGTAGGGTTATAGGGTAAGGGGATGGGTCTGGGTGGGATGCTCTTAGGAGGGTTGGTATGGTCTTGTTGGGCCAAATGGCCTGTTTCCACACTGTAGGAATTCTAAGGGTTCCTGAAAAGAAAACCATCTATGTCAACTTAAGTTGGAACCTGTTTGTTTCTTGAAAGAACATTTAAAGATTTTATCTCCTGAGCAACCTCAGTCTATAAGCCTTCAGAGACAACCAGGCATAATTGGTGTGTTGACAACATGTGATGGAACATCAGACTCATACATTCTGGAACAGCTTACTCAATAACATTTTGGCTTCAAGAAAAACCAACTGACCAAGATTTTTTTTCAGAATTACCAATCTATACAGGGAACTCTGTCTTCTTTTTTCCCTAAAATGTTTATACGTGTTTGCATATGTGGTTTGAGAGCTATCCAGAGAGACAAACATTTACTGTGCTATATCACTAGCTGTGTGCGCTAACCAACTGTTGTATCTTTATTGAATAAGATTTGATTTGATAATATACATATGGGTGTGTTTGTTGTAAACTCTGGCTCTTAGATCAATTTGTGCGAAACTTGATATGGGTTGGTCAGCTTGCCACACATAGAGGAGTGAGACTTGAGTGATGGTGCTCTTATTTCCAGCTCCTCTTGGCCTTGAGAAGGTAATGGTGATCAGCCTTTTTGAGCTGCTGTGGAGTCCATCAGGTGTACGGATTCACAGTGCAGTTACTGAGAGAGTTTCTGGATTTTGATCCAGCGAAAGTGAAGAAACGGCAATATAGTTCCAAGTTAGGATGGTATATGGCTTGGAGGGGAACATATAGGCAGTAGTTTTCAACACATCTGTAGCCTTTGTCATTCAAATGTTTGTGTTTGTCAATTTCAAAGATGCTGTTTAATGAGCCTTGGTGAGTTGCTGCTGTGCATCTGCAAATGGTAGTAGACGTCTACTACTATGTGTTTGTGGAGAAAGAAGTGAACATTCCAAGTGTTCCAAGTGTCAATGAATTGGAAAATAAAACAAAGAATTGTGGCTGCTGAAAATCTGAAACAAAAACAGATTTTGCTGGAGAAACTCAGCGGCTCTGGTAGTATCTGTGGGTAGAAACCACAGTAAATTTTCAAGTCTGGTAACTCTTCAACTGATAATGATTGGACCTGTTGAGTTTTTCCAGAAATTAGTATTTTTTGTCAATCAATTAGACTTCTACATCCTGGGGTTCTTGAGTGTTGCTGGATCTACACCCATCTAAGCAAGTGGAAAATATTCCATCACATTCCTGACTTGTACCTTCTAGATGGTGGACAGGTTTTAAGGAATCAGGTGAGTTACTCACTGCGGAATTCCCAGCCTCTAACCTGCTCTTGCAATCGTAATTTATAGTAATTATAAGGCTGGTCCAGTTCAGTTTCTTGTCAATAGTAATCTTACATGCTGATAGTAAGGGGTGTAGGATGGAGTACAAAATACTAACAGAACATAGAGTCACAGAGTCATAGATATGTACAGCATGGAAACAGACCCTTCGGTCCAACTCATCCATGCCGACAAGATATCCTATATAACTCTAGTCCCATGTACCAGCATTTGACCCGTATCCCTCTAAACCCTTGCTATTCATGTACCCATCCAGGTGCCTTTTAATTGTTGTAATTGTACCAGTCTCTACCACTTCCACTGGCAGCTCATTCCATACATGCACTACCCTCTACGTGAAAAGGTTGCCCCTTAGGTCCCTTTTTTATCTTTCCTCTCACACCTTAACTCTATGCCCTCTAGTTTTGGACTCCCCGACCCTGGGGAAAAGACCATGGCTATTTACCCTCCTGACCTCTATAAGGTCACCCCTCAGTCTCCAACACTTCAGGGAAAATAGCCCCAGCCGATTCAGCCTCTCCCTCTAGCTCAAACCCTCCACCCTGGCAACATCCTCGTAAATCTTTTCTGAACCCTTTCTAGTTTCAAAGTATCCTTGCTATAGCAGGGAGACTAGAATTGCACGCAATACTCCAAAAGCGGCTGAACCAATATCCTGTACAGCTGCAACATGACCGCCCAATTCCTATACTCAGTGCACTGTCCAATAAAGGCAACGATACTAAAGCCTTCTTCACTATCCTATCTACCAGCGACTCCACTTTCGAGGAACTATGAACCTGAATTGTATGGCAGAGCAGAACTGAAGAGCTGAATGGCCTCCTTTTGTTCCCTATTTGTATGTTCATATGCTACGTTTAAAAGCTCTGCAGAATGTTATCTACGGACTTTCCCTCTCAACTGATGAATCAGTATGCCTCCACATTGAACACCATTTGCAGGAACCACTGAGGGAGGCAAACTCACAGAATGTATTCTGTTTGGGGGATTTCAATGTCCATCACAAAAAGTGGTTCAGGAGCAGCATTAGTGACTGAGCTGGCTGTGTCCCAAAGGGTATAGCTGGCCTACAGCAGGCAGTGAGAGAACCGATAAAGGAAAAAAATATTACCTTTTCCTCACTAGTCTTCTTGTAGCAGATGCATCTGTTCATGATAGTATCAATTGGGGTGACTACCACATTGTCTTTGAGGAACCAAATTCCCATCTTCAATTTGAGGAGACCATCCATCGTGATGGGTGGCACTGCCAATATGTTGAATGGGATAGATTTTGAATAGATCTACAAACTCAAGACTGGGTATACATGGAATGCTGTAGGCCATCAGCAGTTACAATTTGCAACCTCATGGCCTGGTATATCCCTCTTGCTACCATAAGCACCAAGCCAGGAGATCTACACTGGTTCAAAGAAGAGTATATGAGGACATACCAACAACATCATCAGACATACGTAAAAATGTGCTGTAAGTCAAACAGGAAAATCAAGGGACTTGGAATAGAAACTGAAAAAACTGCAAATGCTGTAAATCAGAAACAAAAATAGAAGTTGTTGGAAAAGCTCATCAGGTCTGGCAGCATCTATGAAGAGAAATCAGAGTTAACGTTTTGGATCTGGTGACCCTTCCTCAGAACTGATGGTAGCTAGGAAAATGTCAGTTTATATCCAGAAGGTAGGGTGGGGGGAGGGGATAAGGAGTAAATGGTAGGTGGGGTTAGGGCACAAAGAGAGAGAAGAACAGTTGGATAAAGTAATGGATAATGATCTGGCTGGTAGAGTCAGTAGCTGTTAATGAAGACCGTTAGTGGCTAACAATAGGTAGTGTGCAACAGCAGACTATGTGATAACAAGGTGCGCTTCAGGGTCCCCAAGCGGAAAATGAGATGTTGGTCTTCCAGCTTGCACTGATCTTTGCTGGAACTCTGCAGCAGGCTCGAGACAGAGATGTTGGCCAGGAAACGCTGTGGTGTGTTAAAGTGGCAGGCAATTGGAAGCTCAGGATCTTTTTGTGGGCAGAACGTAGATGTTCTGTGAAGCGGTACAGTCTACGCTTTGTCTCTCTAAGGTAGAGGAGACCACATTGTGTTTTGGAATAGGGTGGGAAATTGGAATCAAGTTAAAAGATCAACCATGATTTTACTTCTGGTGGTATCAAGAACTCAAGGGAACTAATCTGCTTCTGTTTTTCATTATCTTATATACCTGCACTTCTAATCATTCTCACCAGATTAACAGTATTGCATTGAAAAATCAAGACTATAATCTATTTATGCAGATGAGAATCCTTATTAAACTTCTAGAAACTAGTCACTTTCTTTTATGGCACGGTGAAAGGCATCATTGTGTAATGCTTCAGCACTTGGTCAAATTTCATAATATACATGAAGACATTGACCATTCACATAATTCAGTCTTTTTTCCTTTTAACTCAATGAATCAAGTTGGAAACTTATCCTTTTTTAGGAGTTTACTTTTCACTGTTGGGAACAGATTGTAGATTTTCCATTAACCTGCTGATGCCTTACCTCTGGAGATCATAAAGCTAAAAGTGGAGGGATGATTAATAATTATGTGCCTTTTCACAGTGTTAGTTCATTTGAAGCTTCTATTTTCCCAAAAACAAGGTTATTTTCAGCAGCTGGCATGTGTTGTCTTGAAATATGTCAAGACACAATTTGTTGCATCCCAGTGCAACATTGCATCCGTACACCACTTTAGTGTTGTTAAGAAGCTGTATCATCTATGAATTGATACAAACTTGGCAATGTAATTCCAATCTTGTATCTCATGCTCAAAAATAAGTGGCTAGGCAATTAGTCAAACATATGTTACATTAACTATCACATCAGACAATATTGGAAAAGAAACTTGAAATAACTGGAGCAATATTTAAATAAGGTTTATGAACTTGACACAATATCTATTCTGAAGTGAGAGGAATATATTAATACGGAAAATATTGCAACAACTCGTAATTTGAAATCTGTAATCTTGTCTTTTCAGATATCTCATTTTACTTCAGCTAATCCAGACTCAACACGCTGAGTTCATAAGATGGAAAATAATTCAATTAGGATCAGAAAAGTAGAGAACACAGGTTCTATGTAAAATATGAGACAAGAAATTGCACGCAGTTTGCAGAATTATTTCAGTGGTTAATTACAGCAAGTAACTTCGGCAGCAAAATTAAATGAAAGCTGCAAGTGAGAATTACTCTCCCTTCAAGCATTCGAGTTCTTCATAGTGATTGCCCACCAACTAGTCTCAAGTGGGCTAATTTATATACATTATGATGGAGACAAGCGGTGCAGCAGCTTTGTATTTCCTGCTTTTACACTCAAGATCGATTAAGGATAACTCAGACTGAGAATTATATGGTGCAGGTTTTGCAAGGAACAGCTGAAACACATGGAGGTGAGGTGCTCTTGTGTGTTTACTTAGGAACACATAAAAAGGAGACTGCAATTGAGCCCCTTCTACCTTTCAAATTGATTATAAGCTATTCCTCAACTCCATTTATTTATCTTCATTCTATCTCCTTTGAAGGACTTACATAAGATTGATTTCAGTGTTGAAAACTTCACTTAATCCCAAAATCAGTGGTTTTTGGGGAGTAAGAATTCTAGAATTCAATTGAATAGTTCCACCAGAATTCATTAGGATACATTTACCTGACAAGACATTGCTGATGTTATCCCTCATAATATAAGGAACTAGGCATGGATAACATACTATTGAAGGATTCATAGTCACTTATTACAGGTCACTAATACATACAAATATTACATGTACATAGAACTTAAATAATGCAAAAAATGGAAAGATGTTGAAGCTTTTTATCTTGTAATCATCACGACTAGGACACATTAACACACTTCAAAGTGACACCAAATTATGTAGAATAAAATCAGTGCGTTGATTTGTTCATTGGAGATACAGCAAGAACAGTTAACTGTCCCTCTTCAGAATGTACACTGGTACTGTTCCCCAACTCTTCTGCCGTTACATCAATGACTGTATCAGTGCTGCATCCTGCAACCAGGCTGAACTGGAGCAGTTCTTCAACTTCGCTAACAACTTCCAACCTGCCCTCAAATTCACTTGGTCTATCTCAGACACCTCCCTCCCCTTTCTTGACTTCTCCATTTCCATTTCTGGTGACAGTTTATGGATCGACATTTACTATAAACCCACAGACTCCCATAGCTACCTAGACTACACTTCTCCAACCCTGTATCTTACAAAAAATCCATCCCGTTTTCCCAATTCCTCCATCTCTGTCACATCTACTCTGACAGGGAGACGTTCCACTCCCAAGCATCCTGGATGTCCTCCTTTTTCAAACAATGCTCTTTTCCCCCTCTGTCTTCCAGACAGCCCTCCACCACGCCTCCTCCATTCCCTGCTCCACAGCTCTAAACCACCCACACCCCCTTCCAAACATAATAAAGATAGGATTCCCCTTGTCCTCACATTCTACTCCACCAGCCTCCGCATCCAATGTATCATCCTCAAATACTTCCGCCAACTCCAATTAGACCCACTACCTGGAACATCTTCCACTCCCCACCCATCTTTACTCCCTATAAGGGCCATTCCTTAGTTCACACCACGCTCCCCACTAACCACTCCAATCCCCCACCCCAGTACTTTCCCCTGTAAAGATGCAATACCTGCCCACACACCACCTCCCTTAGCTCCATCCAGGGCCATAAACAGTCCTTCCAGGTGAGACAGAGCTTCACCTGCATCTCCTCCAACCTAGTCTACTGCATCCAGTGCTCCCGATGTGGTCTTCTCTACATCAGTGAGACCAAACATAGACTAAGTGACTGTTGCGCTGAGGATCTTTGCCAGGCCCATAATGGCCAGCCTAACCTCCCGGTCACTGCCTATTTCAACTACACCCCCCACTCCCCCTCCGACATGTCCATCCTCAGCCTCCTCCAGTGTTGCAGCGACTCTCAAAGCAAATTTGAAGAACAACACCTTATCTTCTGCCTGGGCATCCTACAGCCCAGAGAACTCAACATTGAGTTCTCCAATTTCAAATAACCTTCCCATCCATCTCCTGGCTCCCTTTCCAGCCCGACCACCTCCTTTCCATTCCACCTACTGACCCACCCTTCCAGCTACCAACTGGATTCATCCCTCCTATCATCCCACCCAACACACAAAAGGGATTTATGCATGCATTGCAACCTTTTCATGGAAAAACAGGGTTATGGAGACTGCCAATTTTTGTTGTGTTCCCATGGCAAGAGCCTCACCATTCAGAGCTTACCTGCCTGGTCTGACAACTATGATTGACAATTAACTGATCTTGCTGCATCTCCATGATAGTTATGGGCCACTTAACATCCTCTTCTCATGCTTTATCAAATGATGTCCCTTTTACCAAGTATATTTCTTGCATCCTAGTCCTGATGAATGCAGTCATAAAATATGATATCCACACGTACATCAGTATCTGGGCTCACATTAATCTATTGGTTACAAAGACCAGTAAGCTTCCATTAGAGTTCCATAATTCAAGAGATCCCAAGTGTTTGGCACTTGAGACTTTTACATAATTCCAGTTATATGCAATGCTATAATGATGATATTATGGTCATGTTTCTTCAAAGATACTGGCATACTGATTGTGAGAAATAACACAATCCTAGTCAATTCTGCAGCTGGAAATTACTTTTTTTCAGTTCATTTATTTGGCCTTTTCACCTACATGTGCCAGAACTTAATTTTGAGTTTAACTGAGGAATTAGAATTGCCTTTCTTCAAAGCGAGGGATTCTGAGGAGAAACATAAAGATAGAAAACTTATCACATAGGAGGAGATCACTTGGACCATTGTGTTTGTACAAGTGAAAGAGAGATATCCAGTCTAATCCCATTTCCCAACCGTTGCTTCATTGCTCGGATGAACATAGAACATAGAACATTACAGCGCAGTACAGGCCCTTCGGCCCTCGATGTTGCGCCGACCTGTGAAACCAATCTGAAGCCCATCTAACCTTAACTATTCCATTATCATCCATATGTTTATCCAATGACCATTTAAATGCCCTTAAAGTTGGCGAGTCTACTACTTTTGCAGGCAGGGCATTCCACGCCCTTACTACTCTCTGAGTAAAGAACCTACCTCTGACATCTGTCCTATACCTATCACCCCTCAATTTAAAGCTATGTCCCCTCGTGCTAGCCATCACCATCTGAGGAAAAAGGCTCCCACTGTCCACTCTATCTAATCCTCTGATCATCTTGTATGTCTCTATTAAGTCACCTCTTAACCTTCTTCTCTCTAACGAAAACAGCCTCAAGTCCCTCAGCCTTTCCTCATAAGACCTTCCCTCCATACCAGGCAACATCCTGGTAAAGCTCCTCTGCACCCTTTCCAATGCTTCCACATCCTTCCTGTAATGCAGTGACCAGAACTGTACGCAATACTCCAAGTGCGGCCGCACCAGAGTTTTGTACAGCTGCAACATGACCTCATGGCTCCGAAACTCAATCCCTCTACCAATAAAACCTAACATACCGTACGCCTTCTTAACAACGCTATCAACCTGGGTGGCAACTTTCAGTGATCTATGCACATGGACACCGAGATCTCTCTGCTCATCCACACTACCAAGAATCTTACCATTAGCCCAGTACTCTGTATTCCTGTTACTCCTTCCAAAGTGAATCACCTCACACTTTTCCGCATTAAATTCCATTTGCCACCTCTCAGCCCAGCTCTGCAGTTTATCTATGTCCCTCTGTAACCTGCAACATCCTTCCGCACATTCCACAACTCCACCGACTTTGGTGTCATCCGCAAATTTACTAACCCATCCTTCTACGCCCTCATCCAGGTCATTTATAAAAATGACAAACAGCAGTGGCCCCAAAACAGATCCTTGAGGTACACCACTAGTAACTGAGCTCCAGGATGAACATTTCCCATCAACCACCACCCTCTGTCTTCTTACAGCTAGCCAATTTCTGATCCACTTGTATTTAAGAGCGTATCCAAATAGCTTTTAAATACAATGACGGTTTTTGCCTCAGTTACCTTTTTAGGCAGTGAATTCAGACTCCAATTAACTCTCTTGGTCAAAAGATTTCTTCTCAACTCCTCTCTTGTCTTTCTGCAAATTACGTTATACCACTGCCCCTTGATTATTGATGTCCCTGCTTAGGAAAATCCAACCTAGCTCAGTACATCATCAAAACAATCTTTGATCAACAAATTCATGATGCCTGCTTGTGATTGATGCTTGTCTTTCTAAATATAACTTGTACTGTCCTCAGAAGTTTTCCAATAATTTACCATGGTTAAGCTGACTGATAGTATAACTATTAGCAGTCTCCAATCCTCTGACACCACACTTGTAGCCAGAGAGATTTGGAAATTGACGGTGAGACTCACCATTAATTTCTCTTGGTTGTCTTTACTAAAATTTCATCTGAGTCTCATAATTTACCTACTTTTGAAGATCTTCAACTTCTTAGTATTTTCTCTCTCACTATATTTATGCCATTATGCTCTGCCCAGGACCATAAGATACTATAGAAGGTGGTGTGCACAGCCCAGACCATTACAGAGCCAACCTTCCATCCATGGATTCTATTTACATGGATCGCTGCCATGGAAAAATGGCCAACATTATCAAAGACCCTTGGCGCCTTGGTAATGACTTCCTACAACCTCTTCTGTGAGGCAGAAGATTCTGAAGCTCAAACACACACACTCACCAGCAGGGTCAGGTACAGCTTCTTTTTAGCCATTATCAGATTGTCGAATTGACTCTAGCCTCGAAAAATGTAATCTGCAATGTAACCTGTATGCCTCCAAGTCTTTTTGATCTGTACATCCTTCACTTGCTGTGATCTGCCTGTACCGCTTGTAAAGAAAGATTTTCATTGTATTTCAGAACACATGACAATAAAATCAATCAATTTAATATCTGAGACTTCTTTTCCTTGCAGATCGCAATTTCTGCACCATCTCTGTTGTGAAAACAGGTGCAAGTATTTATTGAAAACCATATCCATATCTTCCTCATCCACAGACAAGTTAACTTGTTGGTTTCTAATTGGCCCTACACTTTCCTTCATTATCTCCTTGCTCATTAGACTATTTCAAAAACATCTTAGGGTCAGCCCCTGCTAATTTGAGCGTTTATGTGTCCTTATAGTATACCATTGTATGTTATTCTCATGGTGAGGAAGAATGAACAGCATAGAAAGGGCACCACAATGTATTAGAGTGCGTTTCAACTCTACCGGCTATTACCTCCCACCGCACATAATCCCTCAGACCCTTCTATGTAATTGATTGTAACTATGTATAAGAAATGTGCAATGCACTAAGTAAGCAAAAGGACATCACTCCCACCTACCTCATGAGAGCTGGCACCCATATTCATTTATCACACAGCTGTTTCTGTGGCTATGAAGAAGAGAACAACGCTCAAGTTTTATGGGTAGTTTCATTGGTGGTTAGGAGACAATTCTGTGACATCAGCCAAAGTACAGATTTGTCAAGCAATTAACGTGCTTTTCAAAAGAGTTGGTGAAATCTTCACCTTTGACATCACAGTCTGAGATCTAGTTTTATGAGCTTATTGGATTTCCCTTTGGGCAGGGTGCATTATGCAGTATTGCAGAAAATCCCATTAACTTCCTCAAATGTAAAGATTTCCAGTCCCTATACTTGCCAATCTGAGTTATTTTTGGCAGATTACAGGAAGGAATATAGGAAGAATCACAGTGAAAGAGGAAAATATCCTGCAATTAACTTATTTTCCCATTGTTACCAGAAGCAAAAAGAAGAAACTATTGTATTGATTAATATGTTGACAACAGACAACTAACACTTTGTTCCAGGACACTATGCAATAAAACTTTAAACTTTATGTATGGTCTATTTATCACTTCCTTCTTCTGAACTTTAAATTCACTGAATAAAACACTGAAATGTTTTGACATATTTAACTAAAAACATTGCAAGTTTCAAGAACAGTATTGATCAATTGATGTTTAAACTTATCTATCTTATTTATTTATGCCTTATTTATAAAAGTTTCAGTGAATCTTTGTTCACACTTAATTACTTTTTTTCCCCACAGATGCTAGTGGTTAAAATAAAATATCCTTTATTGTCACATGTATTCCAGTACAGAAGCACAGGAATACAATGAAAAATTTTTACAATGGCTGCCTTTAATGGTGCCATCTTAGGTACAAGTACCAAGGTACAAGTCTTACTGAGTGAAAGAAATAGTGTTGTTACAGAGTAAAAAAGAATGTAGATTAGCATGAAACAGTGAAAAAGTACAGAATGATAATAAGTGACCATAAGTACTTAAGTTCCAGTCTGTGCCTGCAGGCCCCAGAGCATGAGGCCATGCTGCCTCCACACGCTGGCTTCCAAAGAACAAAGAACAAAGAACAAAGAAAATTACAGCACAGGAACAGGCCCTTTGGCCCTCCAAGCCTGTGCCGATCCAGATCCTCTATCTAAACTTGTCACCTATTTTCCAAGGATCTGTATCCCTTTGCTCCCTGCCCATCCATGTATCTGTCTAGATATATCTTAAATGACGCTATCGTGCCCGCCTCTACCACCTCCGCTGGCAATGCATTCCAGGCACCCACCACCCTCTGCGTAAAGAACTTTCCATGCATATCTCCCTTAAGCTTTTCCCCTCTCACCTTGAAATCGTGACCCCTAGTAATTGAAAATTCCATCCAGGACTTGCTTCGCTGCCAATCTGGGAATGGCCTGTTCGTTCCATCGTGGGACTCTGCCTGTGCTCGTTCTGCCACAGGACTCGTCCCGCTTGCTCCGCACACTTAGCCTAGATATTCTGAGAAATACAGCATATTTTTCCATCAGCCGAGTGAAGCATTTGAAACCTGTGGCAGCGTTGCGATGTTTTTACAGGAATAGAATTCTATCCAATAAAGTTCAAACAGAGCAGAAAATGCAACCTCCCTTGAAGAGGTCCATTCATGCTTTCAATAAGGCTTGGAAATCATTGCAGAAATTGACATGCTGCTTATTTCCTGACATGATTATGTTGGCAATCTATCCATTATACTAAAATGAGGTCCACAAGTTAAAATTGCTGGCCTTTGCACTATTAGTATCATGAAGGATTGCTGCTTGTCTTTTTCCCCACGTGCCAACTCCTGCCCTGAGTAAAAATTCAGGCTAACATTTCAATGAAAACCTTAGATACTGCCTCTATTTATTAACTTTACGTGGTGTTCACCAACTTATTTTAACGGAGAGCTAACATTTTGCATGATTCATACCACACATACACATAAAGATGGGAATGTCATGGTTTTTCAGTAGCTGGAAAACAGAACTTCTAACTGTGACAGTTTTTCAGGTGAAATGGAGAGAAGGAGGCAACTCGGTCATTCCATTGAACCCTTTACCTGCTTATGCACTTGCCAAAACTGCCAGGAAGGCATTTTAATGTACAAATCATTGAACTTGTGATGAACGTTTATAATGAATTATTTTTGGAGATCTTAGCATCTAAATTTGAGGTAACTGCAGTTTGATTTTCAGTGCTGAAACAGTCTCAATTTTGTAAGAAAGGGTCAGAAAGTCATTTTGAAAAGTCACCCTAAAAATAGCATAAAAAATTATGTAACAAGCTAGATGACTTAACAAGCTACCTGATAAGATCATTGCTGATTATTGTTGACTTGAATTTTTATAATGACAAGAAAACTACAGCTGGGCAGGGCATAGAAACAAGTTGAGTTAGAAGAAAATGTTCTTACAAAACAGAAGGGTGGTTTAGCTTTCGGCTGCCCCGAGACCAACAGAGCTGGAAGAACTCTTAAGCTATTTTAACAGCCGCATAGTAATCCAAGACAGTGAATTAGCCTCTGTGTGTCTCAGAGAGAGACGAAGAGAATCATATCTGGTAAATGTGATGAACTGGGAGAATGGGAGCAGTCTTCTCAGGAGAAAAATGAAGACCTTAAGCAGGTGGGAAAATCACATTCTGCATGATACCGTGCAGTAGCATTGGGTGCTAATTTATGGCTGGCTTGAGTTGGTTAGGCTTGGGTGCAGTAATAATTCATTGACTGACTGTAAAATTGTTGGCACTGTAAAGGCCTACATTTCTGATCTGAAAGGCAACGGTAATTTCTGCTTAGAGATAGCAAGAACTGCAGATGCTGGAGTCAGAGATAACACAGTGTGGGGCTGGATGAACACAGCAGGCCAGGCAGCATCAGAAGAGCAGGAAAGTTGGCATTTCCAATCGGGACCCTTCTTCAGAAATAGGGAGGGGAATGGGAGCTCAGAAATAAATAGAGGAGGGGTGAGGCTGGGGAAGGTAGATGGGATGGTGATAGGTGAGTGCAGGTAGGGAGTGGTGGGGATTGGTCAGTGGGATGGGTGGTGCAGATAGGTGGTGGAGAAGATGGAAGGGTTGTGTCAGGTTAAGGAGGCAGGGACGAGAGGGAGAGTTGGCCGTGGGATGAGGCTGGGGGTGGGGAGATTTTAAAACTGGTGAATTCCATGTTTAGGCCATCAAGCTGTAGGTTCCCAAGGCAGAATATGAGGTATTGCGGGTGGTGTCATTGTGACACTGGAGGAGGCCCAGGATGGACATGTCGCCCAGGGAGTGGGAGGGGAGGGGAAGTTGAAACAGTCGGCGACTGGAAGATGATGTTGCTTGTCGCACACAGAGCACAGATGCTCTATGGAATGGTCTTCAAGTCTATGCTTGGTCTCACCAATGTTGAGGAGGCTACATTGGGAGCAGCAAACACAGTAGAACAAGTTGGCGGATGTAGAGATGAACTCTTGTCTGATATGAAGGGTTTGCTTTGGGCCTTTAATGGAGGTGAAGGGGGGAAGTGTAGGGAAAGGTGCCGGGTGTGGTGGGGTTAGTGGGGAGTGTGGAGTGGACGAGAGATTTGCGAAGAGAGCGGTCCCTATGAAAGACAGGTAGGGGTGGGGAGGGAAATATCTCTTTGGTCATGGGATCGGATTGTAGGCGGCGGAAATGGCGGACAATGATACGCTGGATGCAGAAGTTGGTGGGGTGATATGTGAGGACGGTGGTGGGGATTCCATTTTTATTTTTGTTGGGGGGAGGGGTTGTGAGGACAGAAGTGCGGGAAATGCAAGAGATTTCTGCTTGATTTCTGCTCACTTTTTGTGTTGGTGAATACAAGTGCATGTTCTGGAGAAATTGAAAACACTTCTGTATACGATGGTCCTATATTGAACATTTGTAAAGGTGCTAGACTATGGTGGGCATTGATGAATGTGTACCAGTGATGTAGAAAGCGGAAAATGAGATGTGGCTAAGAATAAGAAAGCTGTGTGGCCTGATGTTTGAACAGTGATAGATGTAGAAATGTGCAGTTTATATGTGTGAGGCCAGTGCCAGGGATACTTGCATATCCTGGCAGTGGTGAGTACTTCCACCTCAACAAGATGCTGAATAGAGCTAACATCAGATGAGAGGGCACCATATTGTCATGTTGTCTGGTTAATGAGACTGGTTTGAGATTATTACACAAGAAAACTACGGCAGGGGAATTGAGTTTAAGTGCCGTGAGGTTATGCTGCAGCTCTATAAAACACTGGTTAGACCATACTTGGAATATTGCGTTCAGTTCTGGTCACCTCATTAGAGGAAAGATGTGGAAGCTTTTGAGAGGGTGCAGAGGAGATTTATTAGGATGCTGCCTGGACTGGAGGGCAGGTCTTATGAGAAAAGGTTGAGGGAGCTAGGGCTTTTCTCATTGGAGCGAAGAAGGATGAGAGGTGACTTGATAGAGGTGTACAAGATGATGAGGCATAGATAGAGTGGATAGTCAGAGCCTTTTTCCCAGGGCAGAAATGACTATTATGAGGGGGCATAATTTTAACATGATTAGAGGAAGATATAGGGGAGATGTCAGAGGTAGGTTCTTCACACAGAGAGTGGTGGGCGTGTGGAATGCACTGCCGGCAGTGGTAGTTGAGTCAGATAATTTAGAGACTTTTAAGCGGCTTTTGGATAGGCACATGGAGGATAGTAAAATGTAGTGTATGCACGGTAGATTGATCTTAGTAGGATAATAGGTCAGCACAATATCATGGGCTGAAGGACCTGTACTGTGCTGTATTGTTCTATGATCTATGTTCCAAAACTATCAAATTACTAAAGTTATTACAGATGCATAGATGAACACCACACCAAATCTTCGCAAACTGGTTGTTGATGCCTGTGACATTGTTGTTGGTACCGATTTAGAACAGGTAGATGAGATGGGGTTTGGATGGCTGGTCAGTTAGTTCATCTGCAATCTAAATTCATGCCAACAGAAATTCAAAGATGAAGAATGAGACACTAAGCCTAGAATTGGCTTTTCAACATTCTGAAGTCTGCATATTCAATTTCTGCCAAACTTACACAAACTACAATCCATTAGCCTTCCTGGAATATTTTCATTATGAAAATCTGAGATATCGAAGTTTAATTGCGCAACCACATAATTTGAAAATTATTTATATTGTACAAAAAGGCGATATTATTGCAGATGCTTAGTCGAGAGCAAATATGAGAAAATGAACGTGTTGTCAAAATGATCTTGCTTAGAATATGATTTTTGAAAATCCTTGTGCTTAATGCAAATATATTACCATTATCAATGTGAAGTACAATTGGTGAATCAAGGGACATATGATAGAAAGTGAAATTGCTTCTTAAATGTATCTTTGCCATTTTTGGGGGGTTTCAGAAGTGTGATGGATCTTCATAATTTTTTTTGGGAGCATGGGTTCTAAAGTAGAGATAAATGGAGTTCTCTTTTATAGTGCTGTGAAGTTCTGATTCCTTTAAGTAATTAAATTAAGTAATTTGGAATGGTGAAATAAAGACATTCTTTGCAAGAAATCATCACAATTAAGTAAAATGACTCAACAAGCAACCCAATGAGGTAATTGCTGCTTATTGTAGGTTTAAGCTCTCCTAAACTTGAACAACCTTAATGGGACCAAACGCCTGGCTGCTGGAGCAATGAGCAACGTCCCAGACAAAGGTATTGTATATAGTATTTATATAGTGTTATGAAGTCACTTACATTTTGTCACTACTTAAACATTGTTTCCCTACCAGTCTAATTCTTCTACTGTGTGTGAAAAGACTAAGGCTTGTATACTTTGCAGTCAAATCTTCAAAGGTTAGTTTGCCAACATGCGACATTCTTCTTTTAATCATAAATGCACCAATCATATGCAAGGAGTGATAAAGCAAAAAAGTATTGTTTCTTTGAAGCTAAGCCTATATAAATACAATGTTAACTGGAAGGCTGAATAGACACAGTTGTTGCTGTATTCTGAGTACAGAGCCATGGGACTACTACAGCACATCCCCAAATGGTTGCAGTGATTGACAGAAGTTTAAAATTCACTTCCTTAAAAAGGTGCATGCATGTCTCAGCGCAAGAGCCCTAGTCTTTTATACCAGATAGAGGGACCCCAACATCTGTGGGAATTATAGCCTATTGCTGTAGCTATGCTTGGTGACACATTTGGCTATCATGCTCTAACATATTAACACTTCACATTTATCTGCTGTTATGTGTTCTCCAAGGTGTTTGACCTTTTGCCTCTTCTCAGTTTGGTAATGTGATCATGTAGAATTTGATTGTTGAGGGATAAAATGGAATTCTGAAGTTAAGAGTTGAAGAAAATGCTGACACATAGTGCTCAAATATGTTAATCACAACTTCTCAAAAAATTACTTTTTAATGTACATGAATGTTGCCAAACATGTTTTAGATGATTTCCAATTGTAACACAACACTTAGCACAAAGAACAGTTCTTTTTAAATCAGTGAAGTGACTGGGCGAAGGTTTGAAAATCTTTACATTTCTTTCATTATAAATAAATACACTGTCTTTGAATTATTAATTTGGAGCATAACACCAAAATAAGTTACCAGTCTGGCATATTGGTTGTCCATCAACTTAAAGTCTTTCTTTAATAATTATGTGACCTCATATAACTCACATCTTCTACTTGTGTAATTTTAAACAGGCCACCATGCTTTCAGCTGCTTAGGCCCTAAACTTTGGGATTTTGTCTTGAAAGCACTCAAGTCTCTTTCTCTCCCTGTCCCTCTCCTCTACTTCATGAAAAGACTTTTGATTTCATGTCCTTGTAACTCCTTTTGTGGCTCTATATCCAATTTTATTTGATGGCATTGTGCAAAACACCATAGCATGTTTTGCTTCATTAAATAAACTATGCAGATATAAGTTTAAAAAGAGACCTTAAAGCAGTGAAATTACCAATCAGGTCATTGTGCAGAGGTACACTATTGTACAAAGGTCAGTTTAACTCAGCTTCAGGTGCACAGTCAAGTGCATTTTTTTCCTCAATGAAGATGGAAAGGTATACTAACTGCATAGACAGCAAAGTATACAATTCAAGTGGCTCATATTGCAAATGATGTATAAAGCTAACTCTTTCTTTTTGAAATAACTCCACAGAGGTCAGTTCCTGTCACCGAGTTCCCCTTTACTTACTTGTGCACAGTACACAAGCTATGGCTGGCCAGCTCGGAATCAGTCCTCAATGGAGGAGATTCTAATCTCCTGGTAATATTGATCAGCCAGGGCTTCCTGGCTGGCCCAAGTTAACAACCCCAATCAAGAACCTCGTAGTCAACAAGGTCCATCTGATTCCAATTACTATATCTCTTCCCCCCCCAAGTCCAGTAAAGTAGGCCTGGTCTTTGGCTTGTAGCTTCTATTGTGACTCTTTTGCCCCCAGGTCTGGTTCCTCTGACTCAGACTCAAACACAGGCGGTGTGTACCGGACCGCAGCCCTTCTCTTGAATCCGGAACATCTTGGGAGAGATTCCTCCTCTTCTTCCACTGTAACAGTATCAAGGGTGCATCCGTTTCAGACTCTGAAGTTTCCTTGACACTAGGTGGAGGGGGAGCATCTGCGGTTTCTGCCAGACCTTCTGCCTCTTCTGAGGAGCTGGGTATGTTTTGTTCCTGCCCCGTTTATGAAGTAACAGCTTTCAGGTGATCCATGTGTTTGTTCAGGACTGTATCACCTACATAGACATTGCAAGTCACCGAACCTGATCTTGCGTCTTCCTCACCTTGCACCCATACAGGGTCATTCCCATGGTTCCGGCTCCAAACTTCATCCCTTGAATTAAATTGTCTCTCTCGCTTAGAGGAGGAACATGACCGACATTGGCATTCCTGCTGCCGTTTCACCCTCCAGCCCCCAGGTCTGGAAATATCGGGTTTAACCTGATGCAGAATCTTCTCCCAACCAGCAACTCTGCTGGAGCTATCCCTGTTGTTGCATGTGGGGTGGCTTATAATCGAAAAGGAACTGAGGCAGTTTGGTATCCATTGATACTGTAGGCTGTGTCTTTAAGCCTGCCTTCAACGTTTGGACTGCTCTTTTCGCTAGACGATTGGATGATGGATGGTATGGAGCTTTCCTTATGTGCTGAATGCCATTGGACTTTAGGAAATGTTCAAATTCCCTGCTGGTAAATGACATCCCAGTGTCCGTGACCAATACTATCGGGAGTCCATGTATCGCAAACGATGTTCGCAGCTTCTCAATTGTCATCCCTGAGTTTGCCAAATGAACTTTATGCACGTCCAAACGTTTTGAATGGGTGTCCGTATTTAAAGGAACATTGAGCCCATGAAAGGACCAAAATAGTTGACATACAATCGGGTCCAGTGTTTACCCGGCCATTCCCATTAATATGGAGGCACTGCTGGTGGCAGTTCCTGTCCTTGTTAGCACCCTGGGCACTGTCCCACCAACACAGCTGTGTCGGCATTCAACCCTAGCCACCAGACGCAGCTTCTTGCCAGCATTTTCATCTGGATGAAACCTGGTGGAGTTTGGCCCGTATCTGGCAGTGACCTTTACTCAGTACAATCACCCTTGCTCCCCACAGTAATATACCGTCCTCTACTGTGATCTGGTCTTGCCGGGGCAAAAAGTCTTGAATCCATTGTGATGGCCCTTCTGTTTCCCCCTTTTCCACGAGCTGTTTTAGTTTTGCCAGGACAGGATCTTTTTGTGTCCACAGTTGGACATTATCAGCAGTGACTGGAAGGATGTTCAGGAAGTTCAAAACCAAAATGGGCACTTCCAGTGGAAGCACCACTAGTGGCATATCTGCCAGTGGGAGGCAGCTCAAGGCACCGTATTAACCACTTGGCTTCCTGGATGGTGTTCTTACTTATACTTGTACTGCGCTGAGAATAAGGGCCCAACACTGAATTCTACCAGGAGCTACAGATGGCACTGTCTTGTCTTCCTTCAGTAACCCTAGCAGGGGTTTATGATCTGTTCGTATGACAAATTCTCGTTTGAAAAGATACTGGTGGATCTTCATCACACCAAAGACAACCACTAAACCTTCCTTCTCTGTGTGGGCATACTTGCGTTCAGCATCAGCCAGAGTCTGGGAAGCATACGCTATCTGTTGGGCCACCGATGAGCCAACACTACCCCGATACTGTACGGGGCGACATCATATGTCAGCACTACCTCTCGCTTTGGATCGTAGTGGGCCAATACCTTAGATGACCATAGCTGCTTTTTTACTTCCCTAGAAGCTACTTCTTGGCTATGTGACCATTTCCAAGGCTGGCCCCTTTTCAACAGCAGGTGCAAGGGTGCCAAGATGGAGGTTACGTATGAATTTTCCATAATAATTCACTAACCCAAGGAAAGACCTAAGCGCTGGCACAGGCGTGGGACGCAGGACTCCTTTGATCACTGTCACTTTATCTTCCAACGGGTGTAATCCAATTTTGTCGACTCTGTAACCCAATTCGGTCACTTTGGGTGCCTGTAACACACATTTTTTCCTCCTAAGTCGCACGCCTGGGAGAAATGTTTAAGCGCTATGTCCAAGTTCTCTAAGTGCTCTTTATTGGTCTTCCCTGTTATTAGTACATCATCTAGATAAATGGCGACCTGGGCTAGCTCTAGTAAAATGTTCTCCATGGTCTGCTGGAAAAGGGTGCAGGCTGATAACATCCCAAACAGCAGTCTTGTATATTGGTATAAACCCTTATGGGTATCAATGGGAACGTACTTTTGGGACTCCTCATCTATTTACAATTGCAGGTAGATGTGGTTCATGTCCAGCTTCATCAATGATAGACAACCCCCACACACCCACCCCGCCAACTTTATAAACAAGTCCTCTATGTGAGGGATTGGTTACTTATCCAGCTGTGAGAAGCAATTTACCGTTTGCTTAAAATCCCCACAAAGACAAACTGAGCCATCAGGCTTCACAATCTGTACGACCAGTGCTGCCTATTCCGCAAACTGCACTGGTTTGATGGTCCCTTCACTTTCTAACCTCCTGATTTCTGCCTCTACTTTTGCCCACAAGGCAAAAGGTACCAAGCGGGCCTTGCAAAATCTTGGAATTGTGTTTTGGTCAGCATGCAAAGTGGTTTTGGCCGCTTTTTCCAGTCCCAAGCTCTTTTTGAAATACTCAGGGTATTTCACTAGGACTTCACAGAGGCAGCCATTTTCTAATCGAATAATGTTGACCCAATCCAGGTGAATCTTTCTCAACCAATTCCACCCCAATAGGCTTGGGCCCGAGCCTTTTATTACCATCAGTGGTAACTGCACCAACTGCTTCTCATAGGAGACTGGAAACAAAGTCGTATCCTTAATCTGCAGTGATTCCCCAGCGTATGTTCTCAGTCTGGCTGAGGTCTTGCGCAAGTTTAAAAGTTGGAATCCTGAGTGAATCTTGTTAAAGACAGATTGTGTAACCACAGATACAGCCGCGCTGGCATCGACCTCCATGTGAACTGGGTGACCATTTAATCAAACATTAATTTTAATCAGTTCCAATTTGTGTGTCACTAAGCAATTTAATTGTTTCAACCCACATGTAGGGGCACTTTCCAGGGTGTCCACTCTCCTTGGGACCGGCCTACGTGTTTTCCTACTCAAGTCAGGCCTGTAGGACTCCTTTGCTCTCTCAAGGCCGCATACTGACAGTAACTACAATGGCCTGCAGACCCAAAATCACATTCTTTCCACATACTGGGCTCAGTCTTTGACAGCAGGGCCAAATGAGTTAAGCTTCCCAAGTCAAGGCATGACGCCAGACATGCTTGCCCCAGCTCCAAGATGACTGTTGCAAGCAAATGTTCTTCAGGCACGTCCTGTTTCCTTCCATCGCCACAGAAATATCTGCACAGAGGCTGGTTCCTGTCACCGAATCACCCTTTATTTACTTGTGCCAGCTCGAAGTCAATCCTCAACTGAGGAGATTCTAAATCTCCTGTGAATTTTTTTTTAGAAGAGATTTACCAGGATGTTGCCAGGTATGGAAGGTTTGAATTCTGAAGAAAGGCTGGATAGGCTCATACTCTTTTCCACTGGAGTGTAGGAGGTTAAAAGGCGATCTTATAGAAGTTTATAAAATAATGAGGAATTGAAATAACTGCACAGAGGCTGGTATCCCATCACCAAGTCACCCTTTATTTACTTGTGCACAGTACATTGGCTGCAGCCAGCTCGGAGTCAGTCCCCTGAACTGAGGAAATCCTCATCTCCTGTGAATATTGGTCAGTGTGGGCTTTCCTGATTGGCCCAGGTTAACAACCTCAATCAAATATTTCATAGTCAACAAGGTCCACCTGGTTCCAATCACTACAGTTTTCACACTGAAAGACTAGAAGAATTCAAGATAAATTATCCAGCAATTGACAGTGATGAGTACGCTGTGGAAGTGTACTAGAGAGGGCAGGCAAGTGAAAGAAAATTACATTTCCTGGTATTGGAAAAACTTTTGGGCTAGACTAAATTCACTGAATATGCAGAAAATCAGGGAGGTAAAATTACAACATAGACAGCAACAAAATAATTCACAGCGAAAAGATTTAGGAAACATAAACATTAAAATGCAACGCAAAAGAAAATGCTTATTGCAATGGAATAGTAAGAATAGATTAGTTGCAACTGTGCTCTTAATAATCTGACTTGCCAGTGTAAAATTAGTGTAACTTGCAGAAACAATCGTGAGTGGAAATGACATCAATATTCTATTGATTACTATTTAGTAACACACAGACAGAACTGTTTGCTAGAAATATACAGGTCACAAAATTTGTTAAAATCAGTCAACATTTAAAACTAATTTGAGGCCAGTTCTGCCATTTGCAACCTCACCAGAACAGCTAATGTTCTCTTATAACTGTGTGCAATTGTACATGTGTTCAGCAGTGGAAAACAAAAACTCATGCCAGTGTTATTTAAAAGGGGGTGGTGCTCTGCATGAAGAGTTCAAGGAACTCAGCTTACTTCTTGCAAGATAATAACTTGCTTCTAATCATGGGTGCTGAAATTAATATTTCCTTTGATCTGCGGCTGTGATAGATTTAAGCAACACGAAGGAAGGCAATGTGTTTGCAGAGAGGGGTGGAGAAGGGGGAGAAGGGCTTTCAGTAAGAGGCCTTACCTGTTTGGGACATATTAGTAACATTTTTCTTGTTTTATCCTCAATCAGGAGGTGCTCACAGAAGTCTGCCATCTTGTGCAGCAGACCTGCAGCCTCTGAGGAGGGCAAGAATAGTGTGGCCATTGGCTTTGAAGGTGACTGTGAATTTCTTCATATTGGGATCATTACAGTATTGAGCAGACCGCTTCTCCCAGTCGGCCATTGACTGCTGCATAAATGTGGTGACTGACATTCTTGTGTCAGAAGTGTCCATTCAGACAGTTAATTCTGACCGAAGAGAAGCAGCAAGAGCACATATATGTAGGATTGCTGATTGTTCATGGTGCCATCGACTGCACATATGTGCCTTAGTAGGTGTTACATCTAAACGCAAAGATGCACGAGAAAAGCAAAGAGTTTCACGACCAGAATGTGCAATTGTGCAATTATGCTCTATAAAGCCTGTAAATGAATGCCAACTAGCTTGACTGCACTCATAATGCCTTTATTCAGCGTTTGAGTCACCATGTGTCAAAGCAGAAGCTGGGACTTGGGACAAAGACTATCCACTGACCACCTGCCTCAAGACTCTGGTGCATGGCTCAACCACACATGGTAAGAATATGAAAAATGAGAGCCATGTAGCCACACAAAACAGGATAGAGCAATGGTTCCACCATCTTACCTTCTTTGGAGGAGCCCTACAGCACTCACCAGAACACATGGTCTGCGGTACATCATGGTCTGTGGTATCCTGCACAGCCTCACTAGAGGTGATGCAGAGCTATTCAACAAGGAACAAACAGCTGAGAAAGGAGCAGGAAAACTAAGAAAAGCGCAGGAAACTGGCACACTGTCTTTAAAATTGGGCTATTGTGAATGGAATTGCTTCATTTTTTTTAGGTTTTCACTCAATACAACTCCAGTCCCTATTCTGCACCGGTAGTAAACATCACTTACTTCTGTCACGAGCAATTATAGCATCCTCCTGGCTACAGCGTTGAAACAAGATCCAGCACAAAACAATACAAACTCAATTATATCAAAAAAAAGCTATTATTCCATTCAAAAGACAATAGCCATCCCTGTGCATTCCTTTAGTGACTGACTTGTGGGTGCTTCTGCTTTGCCCATTTCTCAAAGATACTTCAGTGATTGCGGAATAACTGCTGGAAGGCTACTGACCTTCACTGGCAGTGACTGCACTTGGCTTTGCAGCATGGCCATGAATAGCTCTTACCTGTAAGGGCTAGTTTTAGACTTTACCACCTCAGTCTGGGAGGCATTATTTGGGATTGATTGGCAATGTGACAGGGGGACCAGTATAATGGCATTGGTGGGAGAATGAATATTGTTATTTTCAGAGATGGCATCTTTTTGTACTCCATGGGACCACGGCCATTCCTCTTCAAGTAATACTGTTAATCTTTTGTTGGATTTCTGGACTGCTTAAAGACCCTATAAACCGCTTTGAGCAGTGGCATTTACAGCCTTGTTTGCGGTCGTCTGAACCTCTATGATAACAAGCTGAGCTGACATTTCATGATCTCAGCCTGATCTTCCATTGCAGCATTCCAACATTGGGAGATTTCTGATTGAATGCCAGTGGACTCATCGGAGAGTACAACATCCTCATGGAGTTTGTCACCACTTCTATTTTAGGTAGAAAGAATTCTAAAGTCTGCACAAAACCCAAGGTCGAGTTGGTGCCATAATTTCCTATGCTGCTTGACAGTGAGAGTAGGGTTTCTGGTAGGTGTGCCAATACATCAAGTATTTTTTTGTGCACATCCATCATCTTTTTCGTTAGGCCACCTGACTGAAGTTTTCATCTGAGTTTGCTGCAGTAGAACCTGTGTGCAATGTGCAACTTTGCTGTCTGGGCATCTGGCACCTGAGTTACCCTCCCTGCCAGTGTGTCTAACAATGACTCACGTACGCAGTGTGACACTAACCGCAAGTGTTCGATTCCAGTACTGGCCACCATGAAGGCCCCACCTTCTCAATCTCACTTCTCATTTAAGACCTGGTGACCCTCAAATTAAACACACCACCAGTTGCCTTTCAAATTAAACAGCAGCATATAGTCCTTTGGGACTACAGTGATTTACCCTGCAAGACAGTAAGAGAGAGGGACATTCATGAATGAACATATCACAATGTTTCTGGTTGATGTTATATCTATCATAGTTGATATACGCTGGCAGTGGGCAAAAGCTGTGAGATGTGTCTGAGCCTCGTCTAGGGGTGAGTTGTCACTACAAAAACTGGACATGAATTCTCCTTGTTTGAAAATGTTGGCATGTGCATGAAGGGTAAACTGGTGAATAGAACATTTTATAAGACTAGTTGGTATAGATGATGTTGGAGCAGAATTAGGCCATTCGGCCCATCAAATCTTCACTACTGTTTGAACACAGCTGATAAACTTCTTCATCCCAATCTTCTGCCTTCTCCCGTAACCCTTAATCCCCTTAGTATTCAAGAACCTATCTATCTCTGTCTTAAATACCCTCAATGACTTGGCCGCCACAGCCTTCTGTAGCAATGCATTCCACAAATTCACCACCCTCCTCATCTCAGTTCTAAAGGCTGTGCCCTTGGGCCAAGTCTCTCCTATTAGCAGAAACATCTTCTCCACGAACAGTCTGTTCAGGCCTCTCAGTATTCTGTAAGTTTCAGCGAGATCCCCCTTATCTTTCTGAACTCCATCAACAGTCCCTTCATCCTGAGATCAATCTTATATACTTCGTCTGGACCTCCTCCAATGCTAACACATCCTTTCTTAAATATAGGGCTCAAAACTGCTCATTATATTCCAAATGCCATCTGACCAGACCCTTGTATGGCCTCAGCAGTACATCCCTGCTCTTGTTTTCTAGCCCTTTCAAAATGAGAGCTAACTTTGCATTTACCTTCCGAACGACCAACTGAACCTGCATGTTAACCTTATGAGAATCTTGAACTAGGACTCATAAGCCCCTTTGTGCTTCAGATTTCTGAAGCCTTTCCTCATTTAGAAAACAGTTGCACACAGTTGCACACAGTTTCACACAGTTTCCGTCTGTGGAATGAATTTCTAGAGGAAATAATAAATGCAGATACTGTTACAACATTTAAAAGACATTTGGATGGGTACTTGAGTGAATAGGAATAAGAAAGGGATATGGGCCAAACATAGGCAAGTGGGGCTAGTTTAGTTTGGGAAACTTGGTCAACATGGATGAGATGGACCTAAGGGTCTGTTTCCATGCTATATGACTTTATCACTCTAAGACTCTTCTTCCTACTTATGTCGGGTAACTTACAAGCATAAGTTTCAAAGTCCTGAACAATTATGCAGAGTCAGCTGAGTCAGGGCAACCTCCGTCTATGCTTTTATAACAAATACCATTGTGTGGGAATGTTGTGTCAGTCAATATTTCATGTTTACGAGATTTTCACAGAATCACAGAGACTTAATTCTCATTCCCAGAAGATCTGAGTTTTCCTTTTATGTAAAATAGTGTCCCACCAGTTCCAGGAGGGTGTAATAACTTATCTGAGCAGGCTGATTGTGAAATAAATATTACGTCCATGTGCAGGTGTCCTTGGAGTGGGAGTATGCAGCCTCCACTAGCACACTTGTGGCCTTTCATCATAGATAGGATAAGAGGAGATGGGAAGCATTACTTCCCTCATTGGTGACAGTCTAATTTGATCGCCTTGTTTTCTTTGGAGTTACAATGCCCTAACAGACTGCCTAAATTTGTTAATTTTTTTTTGTTTTACCAAAAGAATATTTCAATGCCTCTAAAGAAGAGTCTGTCAGAAGGTGGCTGAACTTTATGGTGTGTTCTTGTTTGAACTGAAGCTATAACTAGAAAATGTATGGCTTGACTTAGTCTAAAAGTATTTAACTTGTAGTGTTCAACATGGGATTGAGTATTCCAACTAGCGTGCCTTGCCACTTGCCGCTCTCCATGACCAGTGTTCTTTTAGTGTCTGCTTCTGTGCCTGATAGCCTACTTCTGTTGCACACCCATTGTTCTGGAGTGAAGATTGCCAACATTCAGTGGGCTGTTTTCTGAGGCAGGTGTCACAAGCTGGGAAATTTCGAGCTACTTGCCTCGATAGCAAAAAACCTTTGCCATTAACTTTGTTTGTCCCTCCCAATACATACTATCAGACCTGCTGAGTGTGTCCAGCATTTTCTGTTTTTTTTATATAAATAATGCAGGTTAGCTTTAAATAGTGCTAACCTCAAACTGACTTGGGCCTACTACTGAGGCATGCAGAAAATCAGCAACAACACAGTGTGGAGCTGGAGGAACACAACAGGCCAGGCAGCATCAGAGGAGCAGGAAAGCTGACATTTCAGTTTGGGACCCTTCTTCAGAAATCAGCAGCACATTTAGCTCTGGGCTGTATGGAGCTGACACTTAAATTAGCAGCCAATACAGTTTGCATGCTGCCTGCACTGTTAAAAATGGATGCAGGTTAATTGAGCATTGCGATCCCTGCACCTATTTCTTGAGCTAATCACAGCGAAAATGTTAAGGAAATAATTGCTTTATGCATCATTTGGCCACATTCGGTGTAAAATGCACAAGGTTTATCAGGCTTGTTTTTTTCCACCCATTCACCCATTCACCCATTATAAATTTGTGATAAATCAAGCCTGAACTAAATCATTTATAATTGCAAATGGAATCTAAATGAATAGCCCTATCCATTATATATATTACATTGTGCTCTCTACTGTTTTATTTTATGTCATGGCTGCCACAAACAGTGATAAGATCTTTAGGACTTTGTTATTGGCATCAATAGCTTTGAACATCAATCAGTCAGGTAACAAGTATTTAGTTTCAAATATTTCTCTTTTTCACATATAGAATTCCTTTGTCTCACTTATAATATCAGAGACATTGGGAGGAATTTTATCAGGCTCTGAGAAATTTTGATTATGGTGAGACAAGTGATAAAATCGGTGAGGCCCATCTCGAATTCCAGACCATCTCACTGCATCTTGGGTGCTTTTCCCAAATGGGGCAGCAAGATTCTTGCTAAGGAGTATCAAATTCTCAATTGGGAATCATTTTTGCATGTTAAAAACCTTGTTAATTGTCATACTTGATACAGGGTGTGATTTTGCCAAACCCACCATAAAAAAACTATTCATTGGGAACCCTCAACATGGAAACCACAGCAGATGCTGAGTGGGTTCAACTTGCCTCTTGCTCCAAGAGACATCTATGTTGGTAAGTGGGCACTGACATCCTGAGCATGCTACATGGGCATCGGCTGAATATCCATGGACATTGTTATCCAACTTATGCCAGCTTCTATGAAACTTCATGACACATCTCTTATCCACTTACAGGACATTTCTGCATTTCAATGGTGCACCTTGGGCTGCTCTGAAACTATCATAGTAATCCTGCAACAAGTTCACTGTGCACTCAGGTACATGCACTCCGCTCATGGACTGGACCAGGATGCATCTTTGCGCTCAACGTTCCCTGTCATAGCAGTCATTCATTCCATGCCTATCTGGGCACTTGCAGCATCACTGTGTTGCATTGCAATGCATTTTTGTGCCTTGCCCCTCAGCAAGAGATATCTGGTTCATTTACTGCTATATTATTGTGCCATTTACCACAGTGACAAGTCCAGGAAACTTTCCATAGATGTGAGCAGGCCTCAGTCCAGTCAAGGGGCATAGCCTTCACTCAGGGGATCCCAGTGCAGTAAGTAAAGGGCAGCCTCCAGTCCCAGTCCTGATACTGCTCAGGGCAGTCAGAATCATGATCCTCTGCTTCATGAAAGATGCGCAGCAAAACACCCATTTGGACATATTCTGCCCTATTGTCAGTGGATTTCCTCATTTTGAGAGGGGGGGGCGCAGGTCTTACATAGTCATTCAGTCCTTGATCCTATTCTGCCATCCAATGAGATCATGGCTGATCTGTAGCCTATCTCCATACCTGCCTTTGGTTTGTACCAATTAATACCTTTGCTGACAAAAAAAAATCTAACTAAGATTTAGCATTAACAACTGATCTAGCATCAACTGCCATTTGTGGAAGAGAGTTCCAAACCTCTTCTGTGTCTCTGAGTGTAAAAGTACTTCGTAACAACTCTCCTGAACAGTCTGGTCCTAATTTTTACACTGAAAACCTCAGTTCAAGAATCTCCAAACAATCAAAATAATTTATCTTTATCCACCCTGTCTTTTCCTATAAATAGATTATTGACTTTGATCAACTCACCTTTTAAACTGCCTAATTCCAGAGAAAAAAGATGCCTAATTTGTATCATTTCTCTTCACAACTCAACTCCTGAAGTCCAGGTATCATTCTTATAAACCTACGTTGTAAACCGTCCAATATATCCTTTCAATGGTGTGTTGCTCAGATCTGCGCACAGTATTATGGAAGATGAAAGTATGTGCAGCAGCTATTACTTTTGGGGTAGGGGATGTTTTCATGAGCGAGCAAGTAGGTAGCATAGACAGCATGAAATGTTAGTGGCGTTGCAAATTGGGATGGGTGAGGGTGAGTGGGGAAGTATTAAGAGACTGCAGTGATCTGTTATCTTCTGAAGAATCTAGCCTCTCACACCCAGTAGATGTGATATTAAGGTAGGCAAAGACATCAGCAGGAATGTTGTGCCTCAAACCTGGATTCAATGCTGAAAGAGATTCAATAACATCAAAAAGGCAGAAAAGATGAATAGCATCACACTTTTAGATGCCAACACCACACTCTGACTTTCAGCATTTTCTGACACAGCACTATGAGATTAACACACTCAGATCTCCACTTATTCCTCTCTCTTCAGGAACCTGCTCACATTCCCACCTACACAGGCAATACTCACATTCGCCTTAATCTTATTACCATTTCACACCTTTGCCCATTCACATAACTTATATAAATACCTTTGTAACCTACTTATGTTCTCTTCACAACATACGTTCCTACAAATCATTGTATCATCAGCAAATGTAGCAACAATAACTTAGGTCTCTTTATCAAAGTCATTTATATCAATTGCAAAAATCTGAAGCCCAGCACTGATCCCTGTGGCATATCACTCATATAGCACAGGAATGTGCCCATCGGCCCACTATGTTTGCATCAACTATGATGCTATTCTAAACAGTCCCATCTGACTATACATGGTCTGTATCCCCCTATTCCCTGCCAATTCATGTGTGTATAAATGCTTCTTAAATGCTGCTAACTTATCTGTTTCTACGACCTCCCCTGGCTGTGTGTTTTGGGCACCTCCTACTCTCTGTGTAAAAAAAAAAATTGCCTTGCACATTGCCTTTAAACTTTCCCCCTCTTACCTTATACCTATTTGAGATTTCCACCCTGGGAAAGAAAAGACTCCGACTATCCGCTCTTTCCATGCCTCTCATGTACTTCTATCAGGTCATCTTTAGCCTCCAATACTCTGGCAAAAGCAATCAAACTTTGTCCAACATCTCCTTATGGCTAATATTCCAATACAGGCAATGTCCGGATGAACCCTTTTTTGCACCTTCTCCAGATCCTCTTCATCATTCCCATAATGTGGCACCAGAACTGCACACAATACTCCAAATGTGCTCTTACTAAGTTCTTATACAGCTGTAACATGACTTGGCTACTTTTATACTCAATGTCCAGACCAATGAAGCCTTCTTTACCATCTTATTCACTTGTGTTGTCACTTCCAGGGAGCTATGGACTTGCACCCCAAAATCCCTTCCTATATCAATTCTCCTCAGGGTCCTGCCATTTTCTGTATTCTTTCCTTTTGTATTTGACCTCCCAAAATACATCATCTCACACTTATCTGGATTAAACTCCATCTGCCATTTGTCTGCCCAACTTTCCAACTGATCTATATCCTGCTATATCCTTTAACAACCTTCCTCACTATCCACAGTTCCACCAATTTTTGTGTCATCTGCAAACTTACTAATCAGGTCACCTACATTTTCATCCAAATCATTTATATGTATTACAAACAACAGAGATTCCCGCAGTGATCATAGTGGAACAACACCTGTCACAGATGTCCAGTCAAAAAAGCATCCCTCCAAAACTACCCTCTGTCTTTTATGACCAAGCCAATTTGTATCCAACTTACCAACACAACGTGGATGCCATGTGACTTAATATTCTGGACCAGCCTACCATTAGGGACCTTATCAAATGATTTAGTTAAACCCATGTAAAAAATATCCACTGCCCTACCCTCATCAATTATCTCCATCACTTTCTCATAAAATTAAAACAAATTTGTGAGACACGACTTCCCCTACACAAAGCCATACTGACTATCCCTAATAAGTCTATTTTTTTCCAAATATGAGTAAATCCTGCCTCTAATAATCTCCATAATTTCCCTACTACTGATGTAAGATTCACGAACCAATAATTTCCTGGATTATCCTGTTGACCTTCTTAAATAAAGGAACAACATTGGCTTCTGTGGCTTTGCCAGTGGCTTAAGAAGGTACAAAGATTTATTTCAAGGCCCCAACAATGTCCTTACTTGCCTCCTTCAGTATCTTGGAATAGATCCCATTGGGCCCTGGGAATTATCTACCTTAATATTTTTCAAGACTCCTGACACCACCTCCTTCTTAATATCGATATGCTCCAGAATATCAACATTTTTCTCCCTCATTTTAGCATCATCTATAAGCTTCTCCTTGGTGAATACTGATACAAAGTACTCAGTAAGGACCTCACCCTCTTCTCTGGCTCCATGGATAAATTCCCTCCTTAGTCCTTGAGTGGACCTATTGTTTTCCCCATCTATACTCTGGCTTCTAATATATGTATAAAATACCTTGGGATTCTCCTTAATTCTACTTGTCAAGGACAATTCATGGCTCCTTTTAGGCCTCCTAATTCCTTGTTGACGTTATTTCCTGCTTCCTTTATATTTCTCAAGGGCTTTGTCTGATTTCAGTTTCCTAAACCTTGCACGTAATTCCTTTCTCGTCTTGACTAAACTTTCAATATCTCTTGTCATCCAGGGTTTACAAATCTTGCCATCCTTATCTTTCATTCTCACGGGAACATGCTGGTTCCTGAACTCTGATCAACCGGCCTTTAAAAGAGTCCCATGTGTCAGATGTAGATTTACCCTCAAATTGTCACCCACAATTAAATTTCTCCATTTCCTGTGAATAGTCTGGTAATTAGCCTTCCCCTAATTTAGCACTTTCACTGAGAACCACTATTAACTGTATTCATAGCTATCATAATACTTATGGATTTATGATAATTGTTCCCAAAATACTCTCCCATTGAAACTTTGATCACCTGGCCAGACTTGTTCCCCAATGCAACGTCTGGTATGGCCCCTTCTCTAGTTGGAATGTCTACATATTGTTTGAAGACACCTTCCTGGATGCACCTAACAAATTCTGCCCCGCTCCGCTAACTGCCAGTAAAGACCTTATCTTACAGTACCTTAATGCTCCTCAGCAAAGCCTAATGCTTACCAAAGCCCACAGTTTGACCTGAATAGCAGCACTTTGACCTTACAGACCCTTTCCAACATAGCTACTCCCAATAGAGCTTGCCTCACTTTGAAATGGTAGGAAGAAAAACCTTTCCCAGAATCTTCCTCAATCACTTTTGACTACCATCCTCTGTTGGTGGCTCTTTCTCTTGTTGAGCATTGGGTCCTGCACAAGCCCCTAACAACTGAACCAACTTCTCCCAGAATCCTATTCAGTTACTCCTTACTCCCCGCCATCTTGCCAAGCAGAAAATTACATATTTATTTCCTGTTGTCTCTTATCTATTAGCTAACCAATTTTCTCTCCATGCACATATGTGAATCCTACACCATAAACTTAATTTTTTTCCAATAATCTTCAATGAGCTATCGTATCAAATGCCTCCTGGAAATTGTCCTTTATCTACAGTGTACAATACTTCCTCAAAGAAATGCAATAAATTAGTTACAAAACACATGACATTGAACTTTCAGACTTGTATTTAGCAGATCTGTTCACAAGAATGTCAATTCATGGAGGAAACCAATATTTATGGTGTATGAGACAAGAGTTTGGTTTGCCAGTAAACTGTGATTGATATACATGTTACCATAAATCATGCACATATTAATGCTGATTCCAGTAACTGCTTAATCCTGAAATTAGGCAGATTGAGTCTGATTGGTCAGGGAATTTACTAAAAAATAAACCTGCAAATGTGTGTCACCTTTTTTGTTGAGTTGAAATAGAGATAGTGATTTTGCATGTTTTTTTTCTGAATGGAACAGGACCCCTTGTATTAATATGTGTAATTTTAAGGTCATGTAGGTAGGCAGCACTGATTGACAATCCTAAATTGATTTTCAGTGTAATTTTGGCACGCATAGAATTGTCCAGAAAGTGTTATCCAATTGCAGAATCACACGTAGTGTTGGACATTGCATTATCAGTTTTGGCTGGTTGGAAATGGTCAGTAGTTTTCTTATTGCAAATAGCTAAAGTATATCTTGTTTGATATGCTCTGCTAGTCTTTGAGGCATATGGCCTACAGCTAGTTGGGTGTTTTATGTATCTGGAAAGGTGACTATAGATTGTGCATTTACCTAGGTGTTAGACTAGCTTTTAATCTGTCTAACGTTTCTTGCACCATGAATCTGTCCAATGTCTTTGATTCTAACACAGTCAGACATTCATGGACAGTCCTTATAGCAGGGAAACTGTCAAATCAAAGTTTACACTTCCTGGTCAACCTATCTATCAGGACTTTCATAGGATTCTGACATGCATCTTCAATACTACGTCTGTTGAACTATTGAAGTCCGTGTGTGTATATGTGTGTGTGGCAGGGTGGGGGAATATGTATACCTATTGAGCTGTGGAGAAGGGAGTACTGTCTTTTTTCAAACAACGTCTCACCCAGTAGATCAAACAACATATCTTCATATTTTCGATTGTCTCATTGAAACTTTGCATGAACTGGGGACTATTCATTTGTCCAACACAACATTTGTACTAATGCTAATGATGAAACATTTTGTTTGTTCCATGCTATATGTTGATGTCCTGCTCTGGGTGATGACAAGAAACAAAGCCATTGCATTGGCCTCCATTCCCCCACAAAAAAATGAAATTATATTTGTTGGAAGTTGTATTTTGTCAAAGATCACAAAATTCCATTGGTAAAAACCAGCTCTTTATTCAGAATGATCAGCTTATGTTCTTTCATTTATGTGTTGCCTGACAGCTGAAGTGGTGACAAAAAAGAAGCATATTCCACATTTCTATACATTTCTATATAAGTGCAGTAACGTAATTAGCCAATTCATTACTTGTCACTACAAAAAAATCTTGCACCATACCATATATCTGGACTTATGTCATGATATTTGGTAAGTGCCTGAGGTGTTAATAGTAGAAGCAGAAACCAATGTCACAATGGTTGATTAATGTACCTTGACTTTAGCCGATAGCTATTTCTTCCACTGAATTATGCATTATCAACAGAAATGTTGCTGATATTTTATAGGCATGAATTCATTGCCTATGTGCTTGCAAGAAGTCTTTATATGGTTTTCAAAAGTAGATATATTTTAACTAAAGCCCACCAACAGTTAACCTCTGTGCCCGAGAATGTCAGTATCGAAAATTGTTTTGCCCATTAGGATACTGTGTAGTCAGCACCCCAGGCTTAAAAATAATTAGTTTTTATGCTGTGCAGTAAGTACAGTCAATTATGTCAACCACCTGCAACTATATGATTGGACATCTTACACTTTTTTGAACGCGCAATAAATTAAGCAGTCAGACTTTTAATATAGAGGCCACTCATTTAGACTATCTCATTCCTGTTATTACCTTATGACTGAATATTTATGAGGTATTCTGTCTAATGGCTGGTTACAAATAAACGCACTTACTTTATGTTTAGGTCTGGTTGACAAAGGCAGCTTTAAATTTCTGACTTCGTAGAAGCAGGAGATGTATTCTGTGCAAGATTAGACTGAAAGGTCCTCACTATAATGCACCAAAAAATATCAATTTTCTTAATACAGTATGGAGTAATAACTTTAGGCCTGTGAAAGCTCATCAAGGAGCCCAAGTGCAGAAAAATGCTGATGTTTTGATTTCTGAAAACGTTGTGTTTGCCAAATGGGTCTGTTGAATTTTTTGGCTTTCTTGTGAGCAGCAGTCACAGACTCAAATATCCTAACTTAAGAGTATCTCATGATGGAGGAAAATATATAATGAATGTGACAATGTATTTCTATTGAATGATGCAATCTTTTTCATATAGTAAATTCAAATTAAGATTTTTGCTACTTCTCCCACTTCTCATTTTTCTTTGAACAGCATCACAATTTCCTTTTGAGCTTTTGGATTTGAATTTGATGCAGGCTTGTATAATCAAAAGCTAACAAATCGATATGAACTACAAACCAATGTGTGATATGTACTCAAAATCACAAAAGAGTCATATTAATCAATTAAATGAAACTTTTTCAGCATAGTCAGCAAGCAGTGTTGCTTACTGTTCAGATGTTAAGATAATACTCCAATTCTCCTTCACTATTACTTATATTTCAATAATTTTAAGCTATAATTTTGCCTCAATAGAGGCTTGCTTCACAGCCATTAAGCATAATCACTATGGAACAGGGAGGCAGTGACTTCGTTGTGATAAAATGAGGTTTAAATTTGCGGTGCAGTTGAAGCTACACACTATGTCATAGCACTCAAAAGTGCTTCCTACATGAGTTTTTTTTTCTTCTTCTTGCTTAGTTTATTCATTCAGTCTCTGCATAATATGCTGGTACAATGCTCCTTCTTCCTTCTGCTTTTGTTGCTCCCCAGATGCATGCATAGTCTGAATGATCACTGCAAGGAAATTAACATAAACTGCCATTTCCACTAACGCCTAGATTTGTATGCACAACTCTGCTACTCAGGTGCCATGAGAGTGGTATTGCAGAAACTCATAGGAATGTAATGATAAAATACTTGCCTAAGAAAAGACCAGACAATTTAGTTCCTTATGGTACGTGTGGAGTAGTGGGTCAACCGTACTTTTGCTCTTATGACAGCCCCTGAGCATGTGCTTTGGGAGCTATATCATATCGCACGGAACTGGGACATGAGTATTCATGTTTCCAGAGATATCCTCTCTTACTGTCGCCTGTATATGCTTGAGAAAAGGCTTTTGTTGTTTATTGACAAGTGTGTGAACTACCTACTATCAACATTCCAGACATGCTATTACTACAGGGTAGTAAACATTTACCAGATCAAGCGAACTCGTACCAAGTGAATACCTGGTGAAGCCCAGTAGCAACAGTGTAGTGTGTGAAGACCAAGGTCAGCTATCTGACTGCAGAAGAGGGGGAAAAGAGGGGGAAAAGAAGCTCAGCAGTGGTAGTGAGCAATGGACGAAGGCCTTTAAGCCAACCAATCATTTGACGAGTCCAGAGACTAAAACTGACAGCAATGTTGGATAAAATGAACTTAACTCAAGTTAGCAATGAATTCCGCTCTATCCCTTTTGCAAGGCAAAGGGTCTCAAGGACAGAGTCACTTTAAAAACAACACAAGGCAACTGCTTTTAAAAACAAATTACTTTTTTTTGAGAAAATCACAAGCAATAAAAGTCAATATAAAAGCATTAGCATAGCGGTCAATGGCCATTGCACATGCTTTGAATTAGACACAAGAGCTGGAGTTATTATTCTGTCAGATAGCATTAAATGAAGGAAAAAATTACACTGCAGCCTTCATCTGTCAAACTCCAAGGTGTAGACAGAATCAGTTTCAAGGAGAACATCTGTTTCAGGTAAGGTTAAGACAAAGAGAATCATTGAAACAGTATGCTCAGATATTCCAATAGTCAGATAGTCATTGGATCGGTACAGACAGGAGTTGCATGTCAGGACACTGCAGAATTGCAGACACAACAAATTCTGTGAGGATTCCCCAGGAACTTGATATTCTGATTGGTAATTCCGTTGTTTAGTTTATGAATCAGAGAATCTGGAGGATTTTGCTTACATCAAGTTAATAGTTATACAGAAAACTTTAGACAATTGAAAGTCGAGTCTAACTTCTCACTAACTATTCATCTCACCCCACAAGATACCACCCCGAACTCACAACTACACCTCCCCCTACCTTTTGTACTCTTGGACCTCTGACAACTCCTATCTCCCACTCCACTGAACTCCCACAACTCAAGACAATTCCACTCCCATTTTCCCTTGTCTGTTAGGTTTACTTGGGTATCAATAATCCAAGGCAGTTCTAGTAATGGGATATACCCAATGTTCTGTACTGAGGCAAAGTGTACTACAAACATGCCACAAAAACCTTATTCATACAATACAAGTGAACTGGTTTATGTGGACTTGTCAGAGGATCAGAGCGAAAAAGGCAATTAGTCTGCTCAGTCTCAATCTCCAGTCAGTGATCAGATGACCTCCTCCTGAGCCAGTGAACTGTGCTCATGAGGCAAGCTTTTGAATGCTACTTTTCCATACAGACAAGCTGTGTATTCAACTTTTCACACTGTCCAGTCTCCAGCAAATAATCAGTATGACCACAGGCAAATATCAAAAAAGTGTCATCGACCATGGCTAGTTTGATCAGTTAACTCATTACAATGTGGCTTAAACAAACTTTGACCTCAGCCTTGGCTGCTCATGCTGTTAGTTCCTGAAATACCTAGCCATCCACAACCCAGCTAAGAATGCCTTCACCACTACCAAACACAGATCACACCTAGCCCTCTACCTGGCACTCTTTCCACTTGGCACCCTACCCACCTTATCCAACTCTGGCCACTCTCTACACTCACACTTTGCTTACCTATGTCCTCTTTCATAGCAGCGGTCAAAGTGTTTGACTTTGTAGTGATTATAATGAGGTCAGCCAGCTGGACCTCATATAATGTGGGTTCCCTGATTGGGGCTGTTAATCTAGTCTAAACAGGAAGCCCTAGCTGACATTTTCCAACAGGAGCGGCCGTCACATTGAGAGCTGGCCTCTGAGGAAGCCGGACCAATGTCAAGCACTATGCATGTGTAAATCAAGGGTGACTTGCTGATGAGAGTTATTTCATTGTGCTTACCCAACCACTGGACTGCTACTTTTTACTCTGAGCCTCCACAGAGGCTCTCATTACAGATGAGGTGGTCCTGAGGAAGACCTTTTTTGTGCTCCATGAAGAACAAATGACTCAAACTTCTGAAAATCAGTTAAAGGCCAATGTCCTCATTAACTGGCTGTTGCTGCTCTCAGAGACCTTGTATGCCCCAATTTTAAAGTTCGAATAAAATGTAACATCTAAAAGAGCAGTATCTATTGCTGAGTTGTGGATGGCTTTTTCAGTCTACACTGATGGCTTGGTGGTCCCACATGCTCTCAGTTGGGACATCTTCCAGAAGATGCACAAGAGATTCTTGACATTTCCAAGTTTTAGGCTGGGCCACAATAAGCTATTTGGTGCACACAAATTTTACATTTTGTTGTGAACATGGTCTCCAACGGCAGCAACTGTGCCGCTCATAGGAGCAGAAATAATTCTTCTGACCACTCCATTCCAGCTAGGCCATTGGAAAGCCATAGTATTGATCTATTATAATTTAAGAAGTTTTTCTCATTCTGTTCAACTATCATTCCAGATGGTTTGAGGTTCAGAAGCTCAATCAAGCCATTTTGGAATCTGTTCTACTCTCTTTGAAGAGAATATTTTCTGGGTATGGATTTTTAGATGTAGTTTTCTCCATCAATGCACTACAAGTTGCCAACAAATATGTCTAATTGTTTGCAGCCAATATGGATTTTCCATGTTATAAGTTCACCGACATGCTTATCAAACTTTCATAGAGGCAAGTGAATGATACTCATCTTTACAAACCTCCTCAGAAAGCATGAACATTTTCACTTAGCTACTATGCAACTACTACTTTAAGGTATTACAGAATAGCTTCACTCCATGACAGTTTTTGATAGATTGTAGGCTGTGCACTTAATGTCCCTCCCATTCTCATGCACTAACGCCAAATGTCATGGTGCAGGACCAACAACGAGCATGACTAAACGAAAATATTCTGAGGCAGATCAAGCCTTCACTTACAGCCAGAGACACAGGGCTCACGACCTGATCACTTTGGAAAATTGAGCTTAGGTTGGCTCCAAGACCAGCAGCCAGAGGACATTGTGATTGCTAAGCTGCAACAATTAAGATTATTCTTTGCTCAAATACCAAATCACATTATCAAAAGAAACATGACTGCTTGGATTTAATTGATAAATAAGACAGTAACTGGGTGGGCTGTATCCTCCAATCATCAGGGAAAACTGTAATAGCATAATAACTAATGACAGAGACAAGGGATGAAGACCCTCAGAGGAGTTTGGAAAGCACAGACATGCCACAATATCAAAAGGAACTCTATCAAAGTTCTGAGAGATTGGTGAAAGCATGCCAAAGACGTTACATGTAAAAAACAGACTTTCTTCTCACCTCATGGAGTGAGGTGATGTAGCAACATTTTATTATTACTGTTGAGTGATAGAGCAGGCTTAAGAGGCAGGCCAAGTAATCTACACTTGATTATAATTTGTATGTTTCTAAGATTAACTCTATCTTTAAACTAATAGCTGCTGAACATATGTCATAGAGTCATAGATTTGCACAGCACTGAAACAGACCTTTCAGTCCAACTTGTTCATGCCGACCAGATACCCTAAATTAATCTAGTCTCATTTGCCAGCATTTGGCCCATATCCCTCTAAACCCTTTCTATTCATGTACCCATCCAGACGCCTTTTAAATGTTGTAATTGTACCAGCCTTCACCACTTCCTCTGGCAGCCCATTTCATACACCTACCACCCTCCTCTGAAAAAGTTGCCCTGTAGGTTTTTTTAATTCCCCTCTCTCACCTTAAACCTATGCCCTCAGTTTTGGATTCCCCTACCCTAGACTTTGGCAATACACCCTATACATGCCCCTCATGATTTATAAACCTCTATAGAGTCATCCCTCAATCTCAGACACTCCAGGAAAAATAGCTCCAGCCTATTCAGCCTCTCTCTATAGCTCAAACTCCATCAACATGCTTGTAAATCTTCTCTGAATCTTTTCAAGTTTAACAGCATCTTTCCTATAGCAGGGAGACCAGAATTGAATGCAGTATTCCAAAATGTGGCCTAAGCAATGTCCTGAACAGCTGCAATGTAACATCCCAACTCCAATACTCAATGCACTGACCAATGAAGGCAAGTGTACCAAACGCCTTCATTACAACCCTGTCTACCTGTGGTTTCACCTTCAAGGAACTGCAAACCTGTACTCCAAGGTCTCTTTGTTCCGCAAGACTCCCCAGGACCCCACCATTAAGTGTATAAGCCCTGTCCTGACTTGTCTTTCCAAAATGTAACAACTCACATTTATCTAAATTTGTAAGGGCCTATGTCATGGTCACATGGAACCGAGACCAGAGTAAATATGGTTCCAGAGATGTCTACTCTTATTCACTCCTGTAATTAGTGCATTTACCTAATAAGGATTATTGATGTTTACTCACAAGTGATACCTTCGATCAATAATCCAGACAAAATCTTACTATACTACTTGATCATGTAGATATTGTTGAATAATCATTGAATTCCTTGTGATTTCAATTTGGTACCTCACTGGCAAATTTTCCAAGTCAACTTTACTCCTTTTCTGAGTAGGATGAATTTCTGCCAATTTTAGAATACTGATCAAGTGCTGCTTTGTCCTGAATGGTATTGATCTTCTTAAATCTTGTTAGAGACAACCAAGTGGAGAGAATTCTATCATAGTCATGACTTGTGTCTTGTAGATGTTGGAAGCTCTATTATTCGGTCTTTTATTTTTAATGAGGTAGTGTCTGATATATGTTGAAATTCATAAATGTCTCCAAATTAAACTAATAAGAAATCAACTGAGGTTGACTCTCTGGTAAATATTGGAATTTCTCTCAATAGGCTCAAACTAAATGTATCTAAATCCAGATAGTCCAGGCATAGTGTGGCTAGAGTTAAATTTTCAGAACTATTGAGCTCCATTGATGAGAAACTCAATCAGGATCATGACTGCTCAAAAAGTTAAGACACAGGGTATTTGGACAGGAAGGGATCCTAGAACCCAGGAAAGTGAGGGAGGTATTTGAAATAAAAAAGGTGGGGTAAAAGGAAAGGATGGGTAACAGTCGGCAGTGTCCCTGTTGTATGAAGGGTACACTTGAATGATGCGCCCTTTTGTTCTTCCCAAAATTTTTCATGAATGTCATAAAAATTGGCCTGCATAGTCAAAGCCATACTGACCGGATTTTGGGTGACCCTTCTATTATTCAAGTTAATGTTTTCCTAACATACTTAATTGATCTTTAATCATTTATTTATATCGGGAGGCAGGCTGCCAATTTCAGCATTCACCCACCTACCATATCACTGGGGTCAACTGGCAGATGGAATGGAAGTGTGGGCTAGCTATCTATTTTATTTGTTTTGCCCTGGCTCCCACTCCTGCTGAAAACATGTCCCATGGGGCATGTAAAATCCAGCCCCTTGTGTGTTAGTAAGCCTAACCAGCTAAATATGCACGGAACTCTGGTATATTTTCTCCTATTTGTTTTGTCATGATAACTATTGGATAATGATTGGCAGCTAACTTAGAACAAATCAGATTATTATTATTTACTGACAGGTTACAATTTCTTCAGATATCATGAATGAGCCAGGCTGACAGATTACCCAATGACAGTGCCGAGGACGTCAGGTTACCAGTTCTGCTATGAAAGTTTGACTTGGTTCCAATGAAGTTGGCCACTCTTGACTTCACGGAGAAACATTCTCAGTAGGTAACCCTCAAGTAAAAAAAGTACTTTCCATCATATAGCAGAACTATACAAGCTATATTTCAATTGTTAGAATAAAGTTATTCATCTCCAAATTGTCTCAGCTATGCTCTCTACTAATCTCAATGGATGAAGTAGACACGAATAAAAAGTGGTGGCTATTCAAGGCAGTGGTGAATTGCAATTTGTTTTTAAAAATTGAAGCAAGTGTTTTGCAATTGGCACACATTGCTGAATTGAATGAGAATTGAATTTGTTTTGGAACTTGTTGTATAGTAATCCTGATAGACAATTTCTCCATATGAAATGTTGAAGTAAGGATTTGAGGATTCCAAAAATTGATCAATGAGCATTAGTGGAAAAAAGTGCTGCATTTTGTTGGTTAAGACATGAATGAAGAAGTCATTCAACATTCCCAAATAGTACAGACATACATCTAGTGAATTTTAAAAATGGCAACATTGCAGCAGAGCAATCACAGAAAAGAACAATTAAATTATAATTGTAAAGGGATTTGGGAGTTTTAAATGAGCACATGGCAAGCAGAGTGAAGGAAAAAGGGACGACCTGCATGTTTTTTCTTAATTTCCACATTCAATGAGGAGCAGTCTTAAACTGCAGGCCAAAATAAAAAACTTAAAATATTATAAATACACAGCGAGCCATTTAACTGCTATGAAAACAAGAAACGGACTTAGCATTTTGATGTGAGAGTTTATTTTGGAATTGTAAATTGAAAGATAAATCTGTCTATAATTGGAAAATAAAAGCTGGTAATGGTTAATGAGAAGACATGACAATATACATTAAACTTACCAAAAGGAAGTTAACGAGTTGGGGCCTACTTAATCGATAATAGAGAAACAAAAAGCCTGATAAAAGGGAAATCCCTGTGAGATTATGAAATGACACAAGAAAACAAAACAACTTGCAAATAATTAAGATTGTGAAAATTTGGCAAACACAAGAGTTGGCCATGAAATTCTAAGCCACATTATAGGTCCAGCAAACCTAATAGAGGAAACAGATTTACACATGGCTGCTGCTCCCCTGCATCAAAGCAGTATTCTGATGCAAAACCTGCCCTGGCAATTTAAAACTCCCTTATCTGTAAGTGACAAATTATCATGTATTTAGGAGTCAAACATGAAAGTGGGTTTAGATTAAGTTCCACATTTGGAGAAAATACCAGCACACATTTGAAATGTCAAATGTCTGCCTTGAATTATATTATGTGTGGGTCATGTGCAATGCTCCATGGTATTAATTTCTTTATCACCAATAGTGATCTTACAGGATGTTTTTGCATTACTTTATTGCTTCTGATGAGGTCACAAATTCTTAAATGTAATGCAGAATAGTTAGATTCAAATACTGCGTTTGAGTAAGGAACCACTTTCTGTTCCTAAAACATTTCCACCACATCGCCACAATAGTGAAAACTAATGACAAATGAGATTTTGGTTTGAAGCAGTACCTCATGTGTATAGCTAATATATGACAAGATCTCTCATCTAACATTTCCACGAAGTTGGCAGTGTTGTCTTCTCTGTTTGATAATGATGAATGATGTGAGTGGAGGAGAAAGTTACAACAAGTGGATAAAAGGAGAACAGTAAAGAAATGTTTTGAAGGGTAAAATTGTCATGTGCTTGCCAATATCCAGGTTTAAAAGGATAGAAGATGTATTTGTCAAAAGAAACAAGCAATTGTCAGATGACAACAACTTAGTCCTATATAGCACACCTAATGCAACAGTACCCCCAGGCACTTCATTGCAATGTTATAAAATAAAACTTAAATCCAAGGCACTCATGCTTATGTTAGGTCCGATGACGAATCTTTTGAGCGAAAAAGTGAGATTTTTAAATAAAAAAAGCAAAGCAAGATAGACAGAAATGTTGAGAATGGAGTTTCAGAGCTTGGCTCCCAGTCAAGTGAATGTAAGGCCATTAATAATGGATTAATTAAAATTGGGAATTGGCCAGAGATAGAGGAAGGCAGGTAACTTGGAAATTCTGGAGCTGGAGAAGTTTACATAAATAGGCGGGGTCAAAGCCATGAAAGGATTTGAAAACAAAGATGAGGATTTTAAAATCATGATGTTGCTTTACTAAGAACTACGGCTGGTTCGTGATCAAATTGGGTGATAGGAAAATGGGGCTTAATGCCTCATTTTCACATGGGCAGCAGAGTTTGGATGACTTCAAGTTTACAAAGGGTAGAATGTTGGAAACCAGACAGGAAAGCATTAGAATAGTCAAGTCAAAGCCTTGAAGGAGGGGTTCAGCAGCAGATAAGCTGAGACAAGAGCAAGCAGTGATCTTATAAAGGTAGAAATGGCTGAACTTAGTGATGGCATGAAAATGATTCCATGGCTGCAAATAGACTGACTTAATTGTGGATTTTTCCAGGGAGAGAGAAAGAATCAACATCTAATTTGTGTTGGGTTCAAAAACATTAGGTGAATCTTACACAGGCCTGAGCAGTGTGGGCTATGGCAAGGTTGGTGGCAGAATCAGACAAGAAGCCTAACAAGTCCAATCTTGATGTCAGGAGCATCTTGCTTTTCACATGAGGTATGATAAATTACTCATGAGACAACTAGTTGCCAATCAATGGGTATTATTGCTTAATTGCCCTGTGGATCGCCAAATCCGCCTTATTGGTTTTCAGCTTTCTACCTTACCAAACTCACCAAACAAAGGAAACATTGAGAAAATTCAACATAGATATCAGAGCAGATACTTGACAAATTCAGTTCACTGCTTGCTCCAATCAACTTCCATGCTGTACTCAATCGAACTGTAGCCTGGGGCATGATCTACAGGCCAAGTCTCAGGCATACCTCACCCACGGACGTTGGCATTCAGCATATACTATCCTCTCAAGCACCTTTTCGAAACTCTGGTAATGCGCTCTGGAAGCACAGACTTATATTGCGGGTGAACTAGCAACTAGACATTGAAAGGGTGCAGCAGGGACACTTCAGCACATGAACAGGCACCAGCTCAAGGATTGAAACAGGTTGCATCTCAATGCTGCTTACTTGCTCTCTTAGTACTTCAGAAGTGGGAACTGGAATGGAAGTTACCTATTGTGAAGGAGGTGGGTTACAGTATCTGCAAGCGGGTGGTGGTTACAGTAAAGTATGAATGGGAAAGGGCTAATATGGGAGACAAGTTAGCCCACGGTTAGGATCACCCTGGTTTAAATGAAGGGTAGCAGTGAATGACAATGCCAGGCATAGTCACCTCATATGCCAGGGGCTGGATGGGAAGGGTAGGCTTCGAGTTGGGAGCTGGGAAGGTATAAAGCCTATAGGTTTACAGGACAGGTGACAAGGAAGTGGTTTTGAAGTGCAAGGGCTCACTGGCATGTTCAGTTGACCCAAAAGGCCCTTGTGTCTGGATGACTTGACAAGTTGAGGGTCGTCTTGCCAAAGGCAAGTTGACATCCCTTTGCATAAACGTCCAAGCGTCAGAATGGAGCAGGCTAAGTGGAGATAGAAGACTCAGCCAGCTCTAGTGGCCATCCCTCTGGAGTTTCCTGAGTGGATATTTCCGAGAGTCCTCTATGTAGTTCTCCCTCTGAATTGGTGACTGTGGCAGTGCCTATCTATTTGTGAGGAAGGGGCAGCAGGAGTGAGAACCAAGTTCTCTGTCCCCCTGTCATCGTGGCTTCAGTCCTGAGGGCCAATGGATAGGACAATGGGGTGAAGGTTTGTGTGTGTGTGTGTGTGTGTGTGTGTGTGTGACTTTCCAACAGACCCAGAGGGTGCTGGGCCTGCTTCTCCAGAGCATCCACAAACCTGAAGATGGACTCAGCTATCCAGTTGCATGACTCCATGCACTACTGCAGCTTCTGGGCAATGATTGCACCCCACATATCTGTCAGCTGATCCTGTCCCTCCCTGTACTCGTGGACAAGGTTCTTCATTGCCAGCAGGACAGGGTTCTTGCTTGCATGGTGCTGAGCAGACACCTGGTCTCCTACAGACCTCCCAGTGTCAGCGAACTGGGGCATTTCTTCCTTGACCAGGTACAGAGTTATTGCCTTGAGGCACTCACCAGGTTGTGGTTCCACACTCTCAAAGCCTAATGTCCCCATCGAGCTGTCAGTATCTGGGCTGGTGGGTAATGCTGGAGACAGCCTTGTCTAACTTCCTCTAAGGTATCAATACTTTCATCCTCAGAAGTCCAGGATAAGGCTCCTGAGGGGATCTCTGCAAGACATAAATGAGAGAAGGTTTCATGGTAAATGGTTAGAAGTCTTGTGCTTTGAATGAATTGGGCAGTAGGGTAAATGTTACAGTTGCATTGGAATGAAGAGTTTTCTTTACTCAGCTGGCAGAATATGGATGTCTCTGCATCGCCACAGAAACAGTGCCAGTCTGCTCCTGTGAGGGCTAGGATTCTCTCCTCGTAGGGTTGAGTGACCTAATGTTGGGCACCTCTCCACCCATTCGACCTTATTCCATTGTGTTATGGGCTGTCTTCTCCTGGATGAGAGAAAGGGAGAGATGAAGCAAGATGAAATGGGGTGGGATGACTGTTAAAGTTGGTGAAGTGGTTGCAAGGTGATGAGGTTTTCTGAGGGAATGAGGAGGAAGTGCAGGGTTAGCTGTGTGGGAGGTTATTGTGGTTATAATGAGTGATGGACGGTGTTGTAGGCAATAGTGAGAGTGGCAGAGCATGAGCCTTGGTGGGAAGTAGGTGCAGCAGCTGAGATAGAGTGAGTGTGGGATGGCAGAGAGAAGAGTGTGGTACTTATCCTGGTGTAACAGAGAAGGTTATGGACTTTCTTATTTCACAGCTGACTTTTCCTCCACATCTTGGAGGTGGCATTGACCTTGGAGGCGTTCTGCCAGTGTCTAATGGTGTGGCTTCCATTACTGGTCCTGTGGAAAGAGGGCTCCTCTCCTTTGCACCCTCCCCTTGACCTCAAGGTCCAGATTAGAGAATCCTGAAGCCAGGTTCACTTTCTCTGACATGTTCGGATTCAGTCTATCAATGAGCAGGACAGCTTTCGAAATGCCGGAACTTGCCTTTCAAAGATGGCATGGGACCAAAGAATTCCCGTCTTTTGCCTGATGTCTGCTGTCTGCCGAGTCGCTCGGGGAATGTTGCATGGTTAAGTGGATGTGAGAGAAGACGTAGGAGTGTGGCATATAATCTCTGTACTGCAGGTGGTAAGAAACAGCAAGAAAACTCACGAGGTCTCACGATAAGAACCTCGCCAAAACTATTAACACAACTCGACCTTAGTTAAAAAACAAGTAAGATTCAGCCCTTATAGATTCAATCTTACAAATATTTAAATGGACAGTACAACAGATTTTGTGGAGCTGGTGGATATAGCAGTATATGAACACACAGTTCACCTATTATATCAGTAATGATTTTGCATCTCTTTTTGGCAACAACTTTTGCTCATGAATCTACCTCTTCCACACAGTGTAAAGGAAAACGTGAGAAAAAGATAATTTTGCTCATTAATGAAGCCCCAGAAATCATTTGATTATTTCATTATAAGCTTCTCATTTCCCATCTGTTGCCGGAATTCATTACCACAGGAAGTAGTTGATACTAAAACATTGAATGCATTCAAGAGGCAGCTGGACATAGCTCTTGGGGTGAATGTGAACAAAGGTTATAGGAGAAAGCAGGTTTAGGCTATTGAGTTTTATGATCAGCCATGATCGTGATGAATGGTGGAGCAGGCTCGAAGGGCCGAATGGACTCCTCCTGCTCCTATCTTTTATGTTTCCATGTAACTAAAAATGCATGAAAAATAAGTGCTACTTTAATATCTTAATAATCTTCATTCTCTTTTCGACAGATATTAAGGAATGCTTTTGTACAGGAAAATAAAAACTATCTCATCAACTAATCAGTGAGCTTGTAGCATGCATACTTTAAACAGAAAAACATGACCTTAATTAATCAATTAATCAAAGCAATTGCCTGGAACAATGCTGAAGAGGTTAACTGGAAGCTCTACAGCAACGTTCACTGGATTGATTCCTTGAATGTGAGGGCTGTCCTGTGCAGAGCTGCTGAATAAGTTGGACCTTTGAAGAATGAACGATCATCTCATTGAAAGATATAAGATTCTAAGAGTGGTTGTCAGGGCTGGTACTAAGCAATTACTTCTGTTGGCTGGTGAATCTGTTTCACAACAGTGCAGACTCAAGTTATCATTTAGAAGTGAAATGAAGAAAAAACACTTTGAAATTGTCCCAGATTATTAAAGTCCAGCTAAAAACTTCTCAATGTAGTGATTGTAATGAGGTCAGCCAGCTGGACATCATAGCTTATGAGTTCCCTGATTGAGGCTGTTACACAAATTTGAAGAACAATGCCTTATCTTCTGCCTGGGCACCCTACAGCCCAGAGGACTCAACATTGCGTTCTCCAATTTCAAATAACCTTCCCACCCATCTCCAGCTCCCCTTCCAGTCCCCCTCCTCCCTTCCAATCCACCTACTGACCCTCCCTTTCAGCCACCATCCAGATTCATCCCTCCCATTGACCAACCAGGTCATACCTACCACCAGCGTCTACCTATTCCACCTCCACCCCTCCCCCTCTCTTTATCTGAAGCTCCCCCTAACCCCACATCCAGTCCTGAAGATGGGTTATACTCAAAACATTGACTGCTCCTTTCCTCCAGATGCTGCCTAGCTTGCTGTGTTCTTCCAGTTTCCTGTTTGTCTAGTCTGGAACCCTAGGTGAGTGTCAGGGATATCGACACTCTGGTGATGGGAGACCGGCCTCTGTGGAGTTATTTCACCCAGTAATCCTAAATTGGTTGTCAGTGTAATTCATGGCACACTCAGGATTATCTGGAAATGTATGTTCAATTGCAGAATCACATTTAATGTTGAATGCTTTTACAAGCCTAAGCTAGTCAGTACCTTGTTATTCGCGAACTATTGAAGAGATATACTTTTTGATATGATCCATAAGTGTTTAGGATGTACGACACATGTCCCTGGTTTCATACCAGCAATTTGTTCTCTTACATCCTCAATTACTCATCTATTCTCTTGTTTCTGTCCACCTCCACTAATAAAACTTCCCTGCATTCATTTCCCCTGCCATTTTCCCACTGTTTGTTACTCACCCAGGCCCCCAACTCAATCATGCAACGACCCTCACACCCCACTCACTCTCCCAAAACCCTGTCACTCTCCCATCCCATCTCCCATTCACTCTCCCTGATATTCACGCCTCCATCTACCCCAAATCACTCACACACAGCCCCACGTAACTCTCCTAACCTTGTATGGCTCTCTGAACCCTCCATCACTCCCCCATTGTCTCCCAGATGCTCATCCGATCCCTCCCCCTGCATCAGTCACTAATCCGAGTTGTTTATTTCCCAATTCTCCCCCAGTGATTCACCCAACCCTAACACCAGTCACTCACTCAGCCCCTTCCATCTTAGACCCCTGCATCATCTCTCATCCCTGTCACTCTCCCATCTCCCACTGACAACCCCTATTCCTGCACTTCTTCAGCCCACACCCCCCTCACTCTGTGCCTTATTAGGCCTGAGAGGTTTAGTGATTAATATCATCGAGAAGCATGACCTGCAGCTGTGAAGGAAACACATCCCTGGAATCCCTGATTGGAAAGTCCGGACTGAGTGTCCAAACAGGAGTACTCTAATGCTGACCAATCAGAATGCTGACAATGCTTAATGTAAAAGTTCTGAAATGCATTCTGAAAGAGAGTTATATTGGAGTTAAGACATTAACTCTGTTTCTGTTTCCACAGATCCTACCAGACCTGTTGGGTTTCTCCAGCTCTTCCTGTGTTTTTTTCCAACTTTCTAGCAGCAGCAATATTTGGCTTTTATCCCATCAAGGTGTTTGGGAACGAGAAAAGGATTTTAGGAATGAAAATTTTACTTGCAGTCTGTTCAATTCAAATCACCCACCCATTCATGACTGGACTATCTTTCATTCTTCCTCTCCCCATTGGGTATTGCAGCACTCTTTTAAAAAGTGCATTTTGGAATAAAAGTTTAAAAAACATCCACAGTACTTCAGGATTCAGATTCCTCAGCACGACACTGGCTAATATATCATCGATGTTATCAATATAGTTTCCCTCATGTTTGCGGATGACTCTATTTGCAGTTTAAATCAGAGGGGAAAACAATATAGATTGGTAAAAATCTTCATAGAATCCCTACAGTGTGGAAACAGGCCCTTTGGCCCAACAAGTCCACACCGACCATCAGAGCATCCCACCCAGAGCCATCCCCCTTTAACCCACCTAATCTACACCTCCCTGAACACTACAGGCAATTTATCATGGCCAATTCACCTAGCCTGCACATTTTTGGACTGTAGGAGGAAACCGGAGCACCCAGACACAGGGAGAACATGCAAACTCCACACAGACAGTCACCCGAGGGTGGAATCAAACCCAGGTCCCTGATGCTGTGAGGCAGCAGTGCTAACCACTGAGCCACCATGCCACAACAGGGATTTTGGCCAGTGGCTGGGGAAATTACCAAGTCTTCTCCTTTTGAAAAGGCCTTCCATATCTTTTTCTATTCAGGCACCTGACTATCCAACTTAAAGTTTTTCCCAGATGCCATGGACCCAGCTGGGTGACCCACCTACCAAGATCTGCCAGTGGATCAAAGGCCAGGAACTCTGTTGAATGGCTGCAACATTAGACAGGTGATGTCTACTGTTGATATGACTTGTAATTGAGCCTTGGATCATCAACGGACCCAAGTCAGAAATGAATGATGGTGAGAGAGACATCACTGGATAGTAATTGCACAGGAAGGGTGTTGGCAGCAAGGACAGTCCCATCCGTTTCCGGATGCAGGTTCCTGATCAGGAGCCCACAATCAATGTCGATCATGAACCTGCAAACAATATTCTACTGCAACATCAGCAAATAGAGAATCTATCTGAAAATTATAGTTGTAACATTTTGAAGGTGTAGAAAGTAAGGCGACTGAATTTTTTTTTTCTTTTCCACACAGCCTTGTGAACCTTTTCTTGAAAGTTGTTACCATCTCAGTTAGTCCATCATGACAGGAGTCCAAGATGTACATTTACTCTTCCTCTTACAGAGATATTCTCTTACATCCTTGGTGATGTCTCAGAGCTGCAGAAACCAGTGCTTGAAATATTAACTTAAGCAAAGCACCACGTTTGTATTAACACATTGATCCAAATTTTTGCCATTATATAATAGACGATGATGGAAAGAGATCTAAATGCAATTAAAAGTTATTACTGAAGTGCTTATAGGTTATCCCACATTGAGCTGTCCTCAGCTATGTACCTGAAGTGGAGGATCACCAGGGTGCTCACAGAGTTAGCCACCACGTCCAGTCTTGAAAGGATGGTCTATATGTTTGGTGTAAATTGCAATGCAAAGCTGTTACTGGATTCCACCAGGCTTCTACAGGCCTTTTGGCTAATCATCAATGCATTAAATACCTCAATATGAACTCCTTCAGACTTTTTCTTTAGATCATGCCATTAAAGTGCTCATCTGAGTCTAGTTACAGAAAAGATATGATAGCTACCTCATATTCTGTCATGTTGACAGATCCACAATTTTTGTTCCCTTCCCTGGCTAAAATCTGCTTGACCCTGTGACTTGCTAAATGCTGATCTTATCTTTATGTTATCCTCAAAATTACAATGTCAAAATCACAGCCGATGGCTTTGAGTGTGATATTGAATGGCAATCTTATTCATCATCATAATCTCTCAGCTCTCTCACTTTTGTTTTTTCCATTACTGCCTGGCAAGGTTGCAGTTCTGAGGTACCTTAAAAGGGGAAGAGACACGGGCTGAGGTGAGACTGGGTAGAAAAAAACAAGAGACATATGTAAGTACAAGGTTAGAACAAGCAGGGTGCAAGAAAGAAGATGAGGTATGAGTATGCAATGATCTTTAATTGAGCCAGTTCCACCATTTGCCACCACCTCAAAAGCCGCTAGTGACAGCAAACACCCTCTCCTTCATGGGCAATGGGTCTGATCTGTACTGGTTACCGCCTGCTGCCTCTAGTAGTGCATCACCTTGTTCTGGAACTGTACCAGGGAGTGTGTGTGATGTGGTTGCGCAATAACTGTCATTGTATGTAAGCATTTGAAAAGCTTCTTATGATTCAGAGTTGCAGGTGGTTTCGCTTAGTGCATACTAGTCTTTCATAACATTGGGATTCATTTTGAGGCAAGCAGCCAATCAGAACATGGTTTGTGAAGGTTGCCTGTTAACATCATGGTAATGAGAAATAATTCAAAGTTACTGTACTGCTTGAATCACTTTGAATGGTCCTGCGTAATTTTTCATTGCAAGCCCTACATCTATTATCAGGGCTGTCCAAAGTATCCTCCTTATTCTTCTGGTCCTCCCTCCTCCAGTACTATCTCCACTTCTAGCTTCTGAGAATTGTGGGTGACTAAGTCATTATGGAACCCTCCAGCCATCCATATTGTTTCCACCTCTCCAATTGGTGCTATTGTTTTGCCAATATTGTTTCAATTTTCCAGTAGCTTAGCACTTTTTTTTATCATTTGAATACTGCATTATGTGGAGACAATTTAAAGAACAGGAACATTTTAGTTGCTGCAGCCGGTGCCAATTTCCCTTTCTCCTAACTACGGAGACACTGCTCTGCATATTGAAAATAAAACCCCTGAAGGCAATGCTAAAAATGGCAGTAAGATCACATAGGAAGCATGAAATCCCAACTTGTCATTTTACTAAATGTATTTGCAAATGCACATTTATATTTTATGACAAATATAACTAAACATGATGATATGCTGCTTGTATAAACTATATTTATTGTTTGCTCAATCATTGCAAAGGTTCACATATATTACCTGACCACTAATTCAATTGATTTGAGGAAAATACTTCCGAAAAAGCATGTATAGTGTTATCTGATGGGAATTATTAGGAGTGTAATTCAAACAACATTTTTTCAGGAGCCATATTCATTTTTAATTTTACAGTTATTCAATTATGGTCAATACCTGTTCTATTGTTACGCTGATTAAAGGTCTACATGTCTGTTGTTTGGAAAATGATATAAATAATTTTGAAGTCGAAAATTACTTAACTGAACTTTTCCCTCCAGAGAAAGCCTGGTTAATGTGAGTCATTTGAAGCAGTGCTTATAAAGGATACATTATTCCTACTGCATAGCGAGTACACGTACTTTGTAATTTAAAAAAAAATGACTTTTGTTTTGTAGTTATGTTTAAAGAAAATCTGTCTCATTTTCTTAAAGTACATTTAGAGATACTCCAGTTCCTACCTTTTCATATTTCTTCTTTCAAGTTAAGATGGAAAGGAGGAGAAAACTTGAAAGCAAAGTGCTGTCAAATGCACCAAGTTATCTAACACAGGCCTTTGTTGGATAAATTAGATCCTTTGATTGAGGTGAGGATGAAATACAACAGTACAAAACTCAAGTGGGATGACAGACGTTGAGCCAGAATAAATTTTGTTTGTTCTGAGGAAGGGTCACTGGACCTGCAACGTTAAGTCTGATTTCTATCCACAGATGCTGCCAGACCTGCTGAGCATTTCCAAATAAAAAAAAGGCAAGTTCTGAAACGTCAAGAACAACATGATTTTTATATTTGCCTTTCAGTGTTCTACTCATTCAACTGAGGTGCTCTGCATCACTCATGTATTTTCAATGCATTGATGATTGCATTGGTGCTAATTCCTTGTCTCACCCTGAACTGAAACATTTCATCAAGCTTTTTCTAATTCCTACTCTTACCTTGCCTTGGTCCATCTCTGAAATTTCACTATCTGTTTCTGATTCCTTTGTCTCCATTTCTGTGGATGGACTCTCAAGCAAAATCCAGAATAAGCCCACCAATTCCCATAACCACCTGGCTACACTTCCTCGCAATCACTTGCCTTTAAAACTCAATTCAATTCTCCTAGTCTCACCATCTAGGTCACATCTATTCTCAGAATACCACTTTCCATATGTCTTTCTTTTCTCACGATTGAGTACTCCTGCACACTATGTTTCATAGGGTTGTTTGATTCCTGGGAAGCTGTGGGTTTTCAACACACTCTGACACTGTAAAAAGACAAACGTATCAAGGGATGCGTCATGCAGTTTGAGACAACCGACAATGTGTTTCAGTTGTAAATTAACAAATAGGCCTCATTAAAATAACATTTTCCACTGCTATTCATGCCACAGTAATGAAATTACATAATAACCACATTGCTCACCATGAATTGATTAACTCTGTGGGCTAGTTGTTTTTATTATTGGTATTAATTCATGGGATGTGGGCGTCCCTGGCTGGGCCAGTATTCACTGAACATCAAATAAAAACCGAAAGAACTGCGGATGCTGTAAATCAGGAACAAAAACAAAGTTGCTGGAAAAGCTCAGCAGGTCTGGCAGCATCTGTGAAGGAGAAAACAGAGGTAACGTTTCGGGTTCGGTGACCCTCCCTCAGATCTGTGTTCTGAGGAAAGGTCACCAGACCCGAAACGTTAACTCTGTTTACTCCTTCACAGATGCTGCCAGACTTGCTGAGCTTTTCCAGCAACTTTGTTTTTATTCACTGAATATCCCTATTTGCTGCTTGAATGGACTGATTTGCTAAGACTATTTGAGAGGTCAGTTAGGTGTCAACCATATTGTTGTGGGTCTGGGGTCATATATAGACCAAACCAGGTAAGGACGACAGATTTCCTTTCCTGAACAGTTAGATTTTTATGACAATCAACAACAGTTACATAGTCACCATTAGATTAGCTATTTTTATTTGAATACCAGATTTTCATTGATTCAAATTTCACCATCTGCCATGATGAGATTTGAATCCATATTAGTACCCTGGCTCTCTGGAATGCTAGCCTAGAGACAATAGCAATTTGTCACCACATTCCCTTTAAACCATTGAAACACATTATACAATGAATCAACTGATTTCTGTGAGAGCAGTTTACAAACAGACTGATAGCCGGGCAGCATCACAACATTGAATACACATTACACATGGAGTCCTTAAAGGTGGACTCTCTTAAAGGCAAGGTATTCACATTCAAAGCAAGTATTCTGCAATTTCTGTGTACTGTTCAGTCCAGAGGGGACAAGATATGAACATTGACAATTGTTGTAACATTTTATGATTCCTATTGAGATTCCTTATTCACATTCACTGTCCATGGTCCAGACTTATCAAATGATTGGTGGGTGATATTTGTTATAGTTATTGGTTATTGATAATGTTATTCTTTATAGCAGAATATTTTATTGTCATTGAGACTCATCTATGAAGACATCCCTTTTGGAAGGTTAAGGAGCTGAGTTTTCTGAATTCTCCCTATTAATAATTCAGAGAGCAGTTTTCTACATTGGAGTGAAATGGGTTGGATCGGTGGTTCGACAAAGCTCTATAGAAGTCAATGGACTGAATTTTACCAAAAATCATCTTAGTCTCAATTTCAGTGAGTTTCTTGAAAGGCTTCTATCTGTGATCTCTAGCAGGTTATTTCACAGAATTTGATGCTGTTCACTTAATTATGCATGCAACACACTTCTATATTGCTGCCCTTGTGCTATTGTGTGTTCATTAGCAGTGTAAGTACTCACTACTACAGAGAGCTTCTGGGACTTTCACCATTGGTACCATGTTAGAAGCCAGCTATGTATCAGACCATTTGCTGCCAACCATGAATAGCCCTTCATAATATAGTCTAAGTGTCTATTTCCAAATGGGCAGGTACCTGACCAATAGTTCACTTTTCCAACAAACTTGCAAATTGTGTTTTAGCACATAACTTCTAAATAAGCACATAGGACATTTTAATCATTGAATGTTTATATTCCAAATCTGAGTGGCAGTGGACTTTGTTTTCATCGTATTGTTCAAGTTAATATTTGAATAAACAAGCTACGCCTGACTTATCACTTGGTCATGCTGCTCTATTCAGATTAATGAGATTTTTAAAAATCTCGGTGTTGGTTCTGCATTTAGTTATCTTTGTTTTCTATTTTTGATTTATCAAAGTTTCTAAGCTCCCTTAATAACAGGAGCCGTATCAATACCATGATATGAAGTTCACAGTGAAAGAAAACCACCATGATTACAATGAGCTTTTATGGAAGTTAACTGACCGTGAAAGAGAACCATTCTCAAATCTCTCCCTGCCCTGGCAGTCATGATTACAGCTGACAGCATATGTATATTATCTCCTTGAAAACTCTCTCAGCTTCTTCCTAGACGGTTGTAACTGTTCTGCATGCAAAGTTTGTGACAAATTGAAGCATTTTGGTCTAGGTTTTAGCCTGGTTTTGCAACTTTTAAGTCAGTAATGATGTATGGGAAGCACCTTAACTGACAGAAAATATGTCCCAGTTGAACCTAATACAATTACTTTAGATTTTAGTCAGTTTCTGTACAATAATTCTGCCTGTTTGCTAATATTGTCACCTCTCTCCTTTTGACAATTTGATCTCTCCTGTGGCATATTGCACATAAAGAAGATAAAGTACAATCAGTTCACAAGAGTAAACCATTACTTCTATACTGTACATGTTCAAAGCAATGTATCATATTAGCATAATGTATGAATATATTACATTTCAAGGTTCATACCTTTGTTGAATTTGATCAAAATGCATCCATATATTCAGGTCATTTATTCAGATGAGAAACCAAATATTGTCTTAATTAAATTTGAATTAATAAAAAGTACCTTTTTTAATGTGGTAATGTTTGCCGCCATGTCAGGGGAGGCAACCAAAGCAAATCAAAATATTTAATTTATCATAACTTTATTGTTTCAATATTAAGTGAACATGCCCAAGCACCAACATCCACTTGCTTAAGCATTTTCCAAGTAAGTTCAGGAGATGCAACATCTTCTATTTTACCCCCTCCTTCCTACATCCAAGTCTGAAATGTTCTTCACAGGCAAAACACAGACCTACTTGTTCTTCTTTCAATTTAGTACACTGTGTGTGGTCTCCTTTGCATGGGAAAGATCAAATCAAAATTAGTTGATTGTTTTGAATATTTTACTGTGACCCTGAACTTCTCGGTGCCTATCATTTTAATTCTCCACCACATTCTCACTCTGACGTCTTTGTCCTTAACCTCCTACATTATTCAAATAAAAGTAAACAGACACTCGAGGGATTGAACATGTCTTTCAAATAGATACTTTACAATCTTTGGACTGAACATTGAGTAACAATTTCAAGTAAGAACTAAAATTCCTATTTTCCAGAGTCATTAATTATGTTCTGCTACTGCCATTTATAGTCATCTAGACGTATTATTTTTGTCCAATCACAACTCCTTTTTTCTAATGGCATCATCGCCCCACAATCATTTAACTACTGGTGCCTCCACCTTATTTCCTTTTGTACTTACTCTCCTTCCCTTCTTTCCCTGCCTTTGTACTTGTTTAAATTGCTCATGTTTTTTCCTTCCAGATTTGCCGTAAGGTCATCAACTCGAAACTTTAACTTTGTTTCTCTGTCGACAATTTATACCTGATCTGCCAGCATGTTCAGTTTCAATTTTAGTCTTTCTACATCAAGCATCAAGGGTATTATGCTTTTATAAAAAGCATATTCAATTAAGAAAAATAAAACTTTTATTACAAATTAATCTTCTGCTGAGTAATAGTGGGTCATTCAAATCTGAAGTTTTGCTTTCTTTATGGTGTTCATTTATTTTTTACAGTTGGGTTTCGTTGACTGTATTTCCTTATGTGCAGCCTTCTAATGCTTTGGACAAAGCTGTGACTTGTCTCCAGAGTAGAATTCCACATAAGCAGTCATAAATTAGTCACACTGAGAACGATTAAACTGTAAAATTATTAATTAAATGCATTTTTACTCAACTTATTCCACTCTTGTCCCATATTCAGCAGCTGCTAAAAACGGTGACCTATCCAACAAATCTCTAACTTTCTTTAGTTATTTCTTGATGGATGGCTATATTAAATCTGCAAGAATTCCCCAAATTCTTACTTTGAGAATTAACCTTATATCAAACACAGACTGCTAATAAACCTGTTTTTATGTTTGAATTCATCAGTCACGAATGATTCAATAAGATAACAATATCAATTACATTTCTTCCATAGTGGATGGAGTGAAATCAATTTCTATTCGGAATCAACCTTTAGTTTCCCATCTTGCCAGCAGATCAACAGCTATTAGCCTAGCTTGCAATTGCATCTATGTTGTTAAATGGGTGTTCACTGATTTCTGTGGTATTACAGATAATTCAAATCTCCTATAACAGTACTTGCTTTCATGCACAGTAGTAGTGCATTCTATGTGCAAGAAAGTAATCTTGAAGTTACAGTCAAGTTGAATTTGTTTGTGCTGTTGCTTCTGTGAAAAGATATTTGTACTTTGTGTTTATGATGGAGTGTACGTTATTCTTGGACGTGAATGTTGTATGTGTACCTTGCTTTTAATAACTCCATACGTTGTGCATATACAATGTTACAATGCTGCCTGCCAGGCATTTTCAAGCTGCACACAAAGAAGCCAGATGGCTTGCATCAGTAATATCTGCTTTATAACTTATATGTTTTGCCATTTATAAAAAAAAACTAATCCACAGAGTTAATTAATCCCTGATGAGTAGTTGAGTATATGAACATTACTGTTAATATGACATGGTGAAACAGTGGTGGGAAGTACTTTGGTGATAGGCCTATTGCACATGAAGATTCAGCAAGCAAGTTAATCTGTAGGTGAAACATATGGTTGATAGTCATGTTGAAAACACAGCTTGTAAGTAAGCAGACAAATCTCTGACAAGAGGACAGTTTAAACTCTCTTGAGAAAGGTAAATGATTAGGTTATGTGCCAGATCAAAAGTCAAAAGCATTTTGTCAAAATATGGACAATATTCCTTAGTTTAAATTTCTGGGACAACCTAGTCTAATTTAAAATGTTAAGCAGCATTCAGAACAATGGGTTTTGAGATCCACATATGTCTGATGCAGAAAAACAAGCCATTAGAATTTAAAGAAAATCAGAAAGTGCTGGAGAAAATCAGCAGGTCTAGCACAATTTGTGGAGAGAGAAACAGAGTTAATGTTTCAGGTCCAGTATGGTTCTCCTTCAGAACTATTAAGGTAAATCCTGACTTGACATTACCGTCTCTGATATGATAATATCTTTAGGGTGTACCTTTATTTGTGACCGTCAGTCACAAAGGTGACTGAAGAACAGAATGACAAAAAAGGAGGTAGGATAAACAATAAGATGTGTACTAGCAATCCAATGAAAATGGTGCTGCTTTACAGGAAGATCTAAATAAACTTGTATGTAAAACAAATTAGATTTAGCAGGAACAGATATAGAAAGAATGGCTTGAACTCAAAGCAATGCTGGAAAGAAAAATTCAGAGGCCTGCAAAAACAGCTGGAGAGGCATTGTGAAAGAAATTGTAAATCACAGATGAGACAGTCTTTCAGAAATGAATGCCAGTAATGATTCCATGCTGAGTTAACTTCAGCAAGTCATTGAGGAAATCATCAAAGCAGAAAGTGGAAGAGGTAGAGTCATTAACAAAAATAAACAGAGAAAATAACTGAAGAGGCTAGACAATTATTAGAGCAGGATATAAAGGAGAAAAATATACTGGACTGAAAGGAGGCAAAAATTTTGAGAGAATGTTTTCTGTCTCTGTGAGACAACAGTATATACATAGATGAAGATACAACGGAGATACTTAGAGCTCTATAAAATTTAATTAATTTATGAAGTACTTAAGTAGAAGATACACACCTTTATCTACTCAGGATATCGCAACCCACTCTCCCTTACTACCTCGGTTCTGTAACCAACCCCAAACATTATTACCGGGGAGAGTTGGCAGCTGGCCAGGCTAGAACTCTTCTCGACATCTTTACCACACCTCGTGACATAGGGTATCTTTTGCATGTTATTCTCTGGAGTCCTGCTAAAATCAGGGGTAAATAGGCTGTTTTTTTATACAGTTCTGACCTACCAAGTTGACATTCTGATTTCTTGATTTGGAATTGCTTGTGAAACTTGTTTAATTCCTTTGGTTTCTGCAAATTCTTCTTCCTTTTATGGTCTCAACCATAACTTAGACCCCGACTGGTCTTCACAGCAGCTGGAATGTCATTCTGTTTATTCTTCCTAACTGCAGCTTGAACTTGGGTATGGTAACCTATTTAACTCAGACAGAAACTTTCAGCATTGTCTTCTGTCGAGCTTTTTGTTAGCTCATTCCAGTCCACTGTAAAATCTCATATCGATTCCCATATTTTCAGCCTTATCCGACAATAATTAAAACACTGCAGAGTAAGAAACCAAAAGCTTCAAGCTCAACTGGAAACTCTAAAGGAATAAAACAATAAACTCCAAGAATATTCTAACCATATAAAAAGAGACTAAGGAATACGATTAGTCAGAAGCTGATCTATTGTAAAATTTGGATGTACTGTGTCAGAATAAGCAAATTCTTGAATAATAATTGAGTTCCATGAAAGAAAAGCTTGACGACACAAAACAGAAAGACAGAACATATCACTGATAGCTGTACTGTAAGATATGAGATAGCTACCAGACAGGCCTATACATTTTAAAACAGCTACATGATTTCCTGACTTGTGATGTTCCAGTATAAAGGTACTGGCCTCACCTTCAGACACTCCCTCTGTGTCACAGAGTCACTATTGTCAATCAACCATGTAACATGTAGTAACATATGTGAGTGCAGAAATCAGACTATGTGTGAAATTTCGTGGTATTTTAACCTTGTAAATAGCTAGTATTGTAAATAAACTTCAAGATATCTAATTTTACAAGAAATAATTATCTGTGGTGCATATTACATGGCTAATATAAAAAAAAACACATTATGGTGACACCAAGTAGGCACTACAAGTTATTTGTGGCAGCCAGGTTAATACCAATATATAGGTGTTCAAAACTCAAAAGGTGACTACGGTATGGCAGTTGTAGAAAGTCATTTTCTTATCAGTCATGTATCAATTTTTCTGAGTTCTGAGTTCAAAACTGAAGTTAAAAAATTAACCAAAGCTAAAATGTAACATACCTGTTCTGAAAAGTATAGTAAGCATTTTGCACTTCCTCTCTCTTTCAAAGAAGAAAATGAAAATTTACATGATACTCAGGACAGTTCTAATATAAAATAAAAGGTAGTTTGAAAAGTGCTGAAAGGAAAAAAAAACTATCTAATTAAAACACTCCTAGCACAAAATGATAGAAAAGAAACATTGCAAAAAGTGATTTTCAATATCATTTAATTGTTCACAGTTGTCAATTGACTCTGCCACCTTGGAAAAGGCAGATAGACAATGTGAAAAGACACATGTTTAGTCAAAATTCAATCTCTTTGGAAATGAATGATACCTCCAGGCAAAAGCCTGCAACTTTTAAAGGACCAGCAATATTTAACAAGAGAGCAGAGAAGACAGCAAAAACAAAACAGAAAAGACAATGCTCTTCAATACTGACTTTTTTTTTCAAACATAAGGCAGCACAAGAAAGTTGGAAGACAAGCATCTTAACATGGATTGGCACACAAGTGGCATTCTATCAGAACTTCAGTTATTTAAAGAAAGAATCAATTCTTACTTTTGGATCAGTAGATAGTTGATAAAGAATGACAAACAAACTTCTTACTTGGGACTGAAAGGTTAAGAAAAATAAAATCCTCCAACATTTCTGATAATGACTACAAAGATCATGACCTTTCTTTCAGATTCTACAAGATCAACTTGAGTTCTAACTAACCTCTATGCCAAAACTCACTTGGATAGTGAGCTGGAAATCATATCATCACAAGTGCAAAAAGCTTTAATTGAACAATTCAAAGTCCCTAATTTACCTAACTCTCGAATCCAGGTTGAAAAAAGATACTCAATAGGTTTCTCTACTAAACAAGAAAGCAACTACTTATTGCAAACAGATGGCAGAAAACAAATATAAATTACTAAATTATGGCTCTCCAACTTAAATTCTGCCTTTTTTATAAAATAATACTGCATGCACATAAGTAGACACATAAAGAATTAAGACAAGTGCTATGGCTGGGAAACAAAAAAAATATAGTCATTGAAGCACAGTTCTGGCATCAGTCCAGATTAGATGTGTCAATAAGATCATTTCCTTCCGTTCCTTTTCAGTCCCCCTCAGAGTTTTGAGAAGAATATGTTCTGTGGACACACTTATTTCAACTTTTCATTCATCGGTTGAAGATTTCACTTTCCAATGTCTCTGAAGATGGTTTTTCCCTTTTTCCTCTCAAGAAGAGAATTTGTTGAGACATGCAGTGGATAGTTGCTTGTAATGTTCTTTTACTTCTCCACTCACAGAAGGGAGAGTGTGAGAGATGTTTTCACTTTCACAGACTGCGCGTTTCTACTGCATTATTCAAGTAAGAAGCTGTAACTTTTGTCCCAGGAACCAATCAAGAAGTCGTTAATATGGCAAGTGCTGTTGGACACACAAAACTGGTCCTGATTGTTTTCTTTCAGTCAGACATCTGTCACTGGTCAAATCTGCCCTTAAACACATATCCATGGAGCTCAAATTTCTCACATCCTTCCTCCGCACCTCCTTCCCCCACCAACCGAATAAAGTCACTGTTTGAATAAAGCCACTTTGTAGATATAGCATACAATAAGTTAACGTAACTTGCTTTTTTTTTTAGAAAGCTCCAACATCTTTTTCCACAGTCCCTTGGTTTAAAGCAATATCTTTTCCCGTATTTAACGGCACTGTCCAAAATATAAAAGTGGTCTTTACAACAGATACACAGGCTTGAGTTCATGTCAGTTGAAGTAATTGACTAATTCATGGGCAGACGTTGATGCAGAGATGTAGAACGGGATTTTACTGAAGCTAAATGAGCTGAAAACTTACAGAACAATTTGTTGCTTACACACTCATCAAAACCTTCAGAAAATCACTTTTGGACAAATCTAAAGAATATACCATTGACAGTCTACTAGATGAAGGATGGGCCAGTAGCATTTTCAAGTTCCTGATTCTCGAGCAGCAATACAGCCATCAAAAGATTCAGTAGAACATCCAAATCTTGAATGCATTGTGACTTGTCTCACCTTTCAAGACATCCACCAAGACAGCACTTTTCCAACATTTTGTGCCATGTGCAAGCTGTGTTCCATAACAGCAAATTTAGTTAAAATGCGAAGGAAGTCCAATTACTCAATGTAACTCAAAATATTGCACCATGCTCCACCATGGCATGTGAAGAAAGGCCAACCAAGCAATAATGCTAAAGAAGCTTCCAATGTTCTCTTAATGACATGCACGTATGTCAACAAAGTGCATTGGCATCCAAAATGTTACAGATTAAAGACCCCACTCTGACAGTAAATGTCATACACTTGAGACACCAAATGGATACCATCAGAAAAGCTAAAACCATTTCCTCTATCCAAGTGATATATCCTCAAAAGGAGTGAACAAGATTCACTTTATGCCAGGATCAACATTGGCACAGGTGAAAATATCATGCCTTCACACATCTTACTCAAGATATCCTTAGAAATTGGCACAGTGTGGTGCAAGATAAGCTAACTGCTTACTATGGGCCTAACATCTCATGCATTGTCATAATCCATCTTAAATGACAATACATATCATTCTGATAGATAACTGAAACCTTTTACACTCTTGAAAGAGCTGGTCCAGCTATTATTGTCTACTAGAATGCACAGATTATCATGATGCATGGAGGTGACCCAGCTATCAGGTGCAACACCATTGATTTCTGACGACACCATCGATCTCACACAGTTTGGCTACAGCAAAACAGAACAGATTCAGCAAATTATGTCAGATGATGATCAGCTGCAGCACCTCGAAAAGATCATCAACAACACATGGCCTGAACCCTTCCACCTAGTCCACAAACTGGTATATTCTTTCTAAGGACAAGAACTAGGACTCTCTAAGTATGTTACCTGCAAAGTCAGTCAAGGTGTAATTCCACAAGGTCTCTATAATAAATGACATATCCAAACTGCATATCATAAACCATCCATCACACAGGATGATCAAATAGCGAAGATATTTTGTCAAAAAACAAGTATACATCCATCCGTGAAGACAGACAAAACATCACAGAATAAAGTTACACCACAAAATCATGGTAACTGTATGAGGACCAGGTCTTGTCTTGTTTTATAAGCCCAAAGCATTATTTCAAAGTTATTTGAACAATATGTCTATGTGCATTTGTGTATATGTTGTTGGAAAAGTGCTCCAATTTCTTAAGGGGAAAAGAAGGGATATTGGATGATGGTAAAGATTCCAGACCACACAGGCCTCTACCTTTAGGACCATTACATGACCTCACAAAATGAGACATTCTTAGATAAGGGTGCATGCCTCCTTTACAGCCATGCTCTCTGTACATGGAGGCAGTGTAGTCAGCCAGCTATGTCGTGTAATATATAGCTATATCAGGAAGAATGAAACCCAGATTATGTGCGTGAATCTGTGATATTATAACCTTATACATCATTATTATTGTAGATAAACTTCAAGAATCAGATTTGACAAGAAACTGACTATGTGTGGTATGTGTTATATGGGATAATATATAGAAAACCACAACCTGTATCACAGATGGCAATTGAAGTCATCGAAACTTCCAGACAATCTGACTGTAAAGCACATAAGACAATGCTTTTCACTGTCTCTTGGTACACGTGGCAGTAATAAATCAAATCAAATCAAGACAAAGTCACCATCATGAAACCTGGACAATATCAACAAATTACATTTGCATTACACTAAAGACTCATAGGCTGACTTGTTATTGTAAATAGTTAATCTTTTGGAAAAGACGGGGAGGTTCCATATGTACTCTACCTACAAGAGACTTCACAGTTAAGGTTTCCATGTGCTTCATGTATACATTTTGCCTGCCAGTCTGTCTGTCTGTTTGTCTTTGCAAAATGCACACACAAAAAAAGCAGTTGGTTTTCTATAATGTCTGTTTCATAACCTATAATGTGTTTTACTGTTTTGGATAAATCCCTCAATTCCAGGTGAGCAATTGATTTTTAGACCATTATTAAAAATATGACACTAGGATGATCAACATTTATAATTTATAACATTGACAGTACCAAAGCATTCTCATCTGAATCACAAGGTTTTAGTTTCATGTACCACATCAAAGTTTGATTATAAAAATCAAGGCTGACTCCCAGCAGTAGAGAAGGAGCATTGTACAGTCAGAAGTTGTCTTACAGATGAGATGTTAAACCATATCTGGCAGCTTGCACGTTGCTATTTATAGGAGTTTGCTAAGGAGAAATAACCTGCTGCTTTTCCTACACCACAATAGTACCCACACTTCAAAAAGTACTTCATTGGCCAAAATGCACGTTGAAACATTCGGTGGTCACGAAAAATGGCATGTGAATGAAAGTCTTTCTTTACAACTAATAGCTATAATTAATACTCACAGGCAAATCTGTTTCAAGTATCTAATTATAGTCTGTATTTAAACTACACTTGACATTTTATAAATAGATCCCAAAATTATAGCATGCAATGTGTTATAAATCTGAGGTACACTTTGGAACTCCTATTATCAATTGTGATAGTATTCAATTGTTTCTTTTACTCCTTCCAAACATTCCCCCTTTCATAACTTCACTTAGAACAATTTCAGCCTCCTATATCTTCTGTGATAGCCAAATACAATATGTCATTTTATGATTTTCTTGCCATCATTCCTTTTTTCTAATTTCTTTCTTCATGATATAATTGTTGGTCATTCCAATCAACACCAAACTGCCTTCTCTTAAAATTCCCCGTGGCTCATAGGTTTGGCTGATAAACATCAATTTCAAAGGCTCCTGGTTATAAATGCGCAAGGACTGCACAACTTGCTCAGCAATCATTATTCCCTTGGTACTTTGTTCCTTTCTGGTTGTCACTATATAATTAGCTCAGTTGGTAGTGTCAGTGGTTTTTAAATAGTAAAAGTTTTATTTCTAGATTGTTCAGGTATCCAGCTATGATTATTATTGATTCTTGAAGACCACAAACTGACACTGATGACAAGTCACAGTGTAGTGTTTCAGAATATCCAGTGCTAATAGTTCAGGAAATTGTATAAAGCAGTTTTATGTCCAATATTCCAAATACTTTTATAGCAGAAGCTAAATGGGTAAAAATTCCACTTAACAGAGATATAACAGTGATTTTGTTTCAACGTAGCATTAAATATTTAAAAATGTTAATAAAATGAAATAAATTGAAAAAAAAGTCTGTGGTGTGCTGGTTGCCATTGAAATTAGAATGCTCATGTGTAGAACCAAATTATTAGTCCTCTTTAGAAGTTCTCTTTAGAAAGAAGAATTTTTGTATCCATGGAGAATTTGGCCAAACTTTATTTATTGTACTTGTCAAAATGGAATCAGCAAAATTAAACTAGGGCAACTAAAATAAACTTGAATCTAAGAACATTAAATTTGAGGTTGTAGGCTTATGTATGAGCTTAAGATTGCTGAAAATATTGTGTCCCTTTTTCAGGTTTATGCCAAAGTATAAAGTACTGTGATATCCACCATGGGTAGGGCAAGGAGGCAGGATCCAAATCCACCCAAGCAGGACAGAGGCAGAACCCCGTACTGTTGGCATCAATCTGATCTACATAGCTCTCAGATCAACTGAGACAACCATCACACCTGACCCTCCTACCTAATCCCTCAAAAGAGTTGGAGTTACTGTGGCAACATATGCTTTTGCACGTCATGCAGAGGGATAGGAGTAGACGGTATGGGAAAATATTTAATTGGGGGAGGGGGAGTTACAGTGGTATCGGGCAGGAGATGTAGAGCATAAATCGGGAAATGCACGACAGAAATGTGAAGGTTGTTGAGGGAGCACTTGCTACAAGTACAGGATAGGTTTGTCCCACTGAAACAAGGAAGGGATGGTAAGGTGAAGGAACCTTGGATGACAAGACATCTAGTCAAGAGGAAGAAGGAATCTTACTTAAGGTTGAGGAAGAAAGGATCGGACAGGGTTCTAGAAGGTTACAAGGTGGCCAGGAAGGAACTGAAGAACGGACTTAGGAGAGCTAGAAGAGGGCATGAAAAAGCCTTGGCGGGTAGGATTAAGGAAAACCCCAAGGCGTTCTACATTTATGTAAGGAAGAAGAGGATGGCCAGAGTGAGGGTAGGGCCGATCCGGGATAATGGAGGGAACTTGTGCCTGGAGTTGGAGGAGGTAGGGGAAGTCCTTAATGAATACTTTACATCAGTAATCACCAGTGAGAGGGACATTGTAGTTTGTGAGAATAGCGTGAAACAGGCTGATATGCTCGAACAGGTTGATGTTAGGAAGGAGGATCTGCTAGAAATTTTGAAAAACATGAGGATAGATAAATCCCCTGAGCCGGACAGGATGTACCCAAGGTTACTACAGGAAGTGAGAGAAGAGATTACTGCACCTTTGGCAATGATCTTTGCGTCCTCACTGTCCACTGGAGTAATACCAGATGACTGGAGGGTGGCAAATGTTATCCCCTTGTTCAAGAAAGGGAATAGGGATTATCCTGGGAATTACAGGCCAGTCAGTCTTACCTCAGTGGTGGGCAAATTATTGGAGAGGATTCTGAGAGATAGTATTTATGATTATTTGGAAAAAAAAACCTAGTTTGATCAGAAATAGTCAGCATGGCTTTGTGAGGGGCAGGTCATGCCTCACAAGCCTTATTGAATTCTTTGAGGATGTGACAAAACACATTGATGAAGGTAGAGCAGTGGATGTGGTGTATATGGAATTTAGCAAGGCATTTGATAATGTTCCCCATGGTAGGCTCATTCAGAAAGTAAGGAGGCATGGCATTCAGGGAAATTTGGTTGTCTGGTTACAGAATTGGCTGTCCAATAGAAGACAGAGGGCGGTAGCAGATGGAAAGTATTCAGCCTGGAGCTCGGTGACCAGTAGTGTTCTGCAGGGATCTGTTCTGGGACCACTGCTCTTTGTGATCTTTATAAATTACTTGGATGAGGACGTGGAAGGGTGGGTTGGTAACTTTGCCAGTGCCACAAAGTTTGGTGGAGCTGTGGATAGTGTGGAGGGCTGTTGTAGGATGCAACGGGACATTGACAGGATGCGGAGCTGGGCAAAGAAGGGGCAGATGGAATTCAACCCGGAAAAGTGTGAAGTGATTCATTTTGGAAGGTCGAATTTGAATGCAGAATACCGGGTTAATGGCAGGATTCTTGGCAGTGTGGAGGAACAGAGGGATCTTAGGGTCCACATCCTTAGATCCCTCAAAGTTGCCACCCAAGTTGATAGGGTTGTTAAGAAGGCATATGGTGTGTTGGCTTTCATTGGCAGAGGGATTGCATTTAAGAGCCGCAGGGTTATGCTGTAGCTCTATAAAACCCTGGTTAGATCACACTTGGAATATTGTGTTCAGTTCTGGTCATCTCATTATAGGAAGGATGTGGAAGCGTTAGAGAGGGTGCAGAGGAGATTTACCAGGATGTTGCCTGGACTGGAGGGCAGGTCTTATGAGGAAAGGTTGAGGGAGCTAGGGCTTTTCTCATTGGAGCGAAGAAGGATGAGAGGTGACTTGATAGAGGTACAAGATGTTGAGAGGCATAGATAGAGTGGATAGCCAGAGACTTTTTCCCAGGGCGGAACTGACCATCACGAGGGGGCATAATTTTAAGGTGATTGTAGGAAGGTATGGGTGGTATGTCAGAGGTAGGTTCTTTACACAGAGATTGGTGGGTACATGGAATGCACTATCAGCGGTGGTAGTAGAGTCAGATACACTGGGGACATTTCAGCGACTCTCGGATAGGCACATGGATGATAGCAAAATGAAGGGTATGCAGGTTAGTTTTGTTCTTAGAGTAGGACAATAGATCGGCACAACATCGTGGGCCGAAGGGCATGTACTGTTCTATGTTCTTGTTCTCTGTTCTATGTATGTTGTAGCCTGGAGCTGCAGATAGCTCTGGTCAAGGCTTAGATTTCTTTCCATCACATGGATGACCAGGAATCTCTCCCACTCTTACTGATCACCATATTGGAAGGATTGACAATTTGCTACTGAACTTGTTTGAATGCATTATGAATCCAAAGTCATTGCTCATCAATTCTGAAGTGTGAAGTAGGCCTTGATCTCAGGGTTTCTGACTCAAAGATATCCATTGCAATTCCCAGACCTCAATTTTTATAAATTATTACAGCACGTAAAATCTTCAACATACATTCTTATTGATCAGGGAACATTATAGAAAAGGATTTTTCATGAAGAATGAGCTATGAATATTTTGAATGGTAGGGCAGATATGGATGGATTCAGGTCTTGACATGTTCTAATGTTATGGAACTTGCAACACATTATAAAGATTAAGCAAATTGGATAGTCTTTTCCAGTGCTATGCTTTTAGCACCAGTAATCATGGTTCTTCATGTTTGTACTTAATAGCAGCCAATATCTTGGTATTGTTCTCATATTTTAAGTCAGTACTACTTCCAGTCAGTACTAGATGTTTTAGCTTCTCTCTCCACAAGTATACAACTAAAGAACTGCAGTTGACTATTGAGGACATTCTTCTCGATTGCTTACCTTCCTCAAAACATCCTCAGTAGTTGCATGTGATGTCTGTCTGTTTGTTCTCATGCATGTCAGAAATCACATCATTTGCATGTAATTTACTTTTAATTGTCTTTCTTATATTTCAAACATTACATTCTTACAGTAATGTTGACCAGATTTAGATTCTAGCGAAGGTTTGTAGCTTGGGTTGTGGGTGAGGTTGCTGATTTGCTCGCTGAGCTGGCTGGTCATAGTTCAGATGTTTCGTCACCATGCTAGGTAACATCATCAGTATGGCCTCTGATGAGGCAATATTGATCTACTTTGCTTCGTATTTATACGATCCGGTCCGCTGAGGAGTTTTGTGTCATTTCTGGTTCTTCTTTGCAAGTGTTTATATATGGGGTCTAATTCCACATGTTTATTGATTGCATATGGATGGAGAACCAGGCCTCTAGGAATTCCCATGCGTCCCTATGATTGGCTTGAACTAGGGTGGTCATGTCATCCCAGTTAAATTGTTGGCCTTCATTGTCTGAATGCACTGAAATGAAAGTGCAATAAAGAACTGGAAATGACACAAAACACCTCAACAGTCTGGATCATGTAAATTCCAAGCGGAGTAGAACTACATCGCTTCATTAGAGGCCGCACTGATGATGTTACCTAGCATGGTGATGAAATGTTTGAACTACAACCAGCCAGCTCAGTGAGCAATTCTACAACCTCATGTTGACCAGATATAGTATTTTAGAATTTTTTTCTGCTTTCCATAGCCATTTTCTTACTTCTAAATTGATAGCATGTTATTGTATATTCTAGCTGTTCACTTATAATTTATCCATGGTGTAATACCTCACAGTTCAATGGAAAGATATTAAGCTATTTCTTCTCTAGGATTGATAGACCTGCTGGAGGTGAATTGGACTTTGACTGTAGCTCAAAACAAATGGTAACAAGTGGGCATCTATTTTAAGGCAAATTCAATGATAATTTCAAATGATTTGAATGGAAAATAATATCAGTTATCCAAATGGGTTGCTGATGCAAGTTTAGTCCACTAATGTTATTCTGTTTAATTTTGCCAATTTTTGCTTTCACCTCAGACCTCTGGGTCTGCAGGTTTTTTTTACAATTCTGCTTTTCTTTCTCAATCTTCTCCAATATATGTTGCATGTTTTTATTTTCTTGTAAAGCTCTGACAAATGTTTTCATGATGTTAACCATTTATGTAATCTTGTGCTCTTTTCAAGCTCTGAATTACTAAAATCGTTATTAGAGGATGGTGCGAGGCCTGACCCAGCCATGACCACATTCTAATTTTATATTTTATTCTGAACTTCTGCTTGATTGACTTACCAACCACTATGCTTCCTGATCCCAGAGCCATCATTAAATTCTGTCCATTGACATCAGTTTATTCTTCCTTAGCAGAACTTCCCAGACAATGGCTACCAGTAAACTAAAGTGTTTATCAAGCATATGTATTACAATTCACATGGGATTAGTACCTAGGCCAATACATGCTCTGTTCAGTGAATCTTGCAAATTACTAATAAGGAGAATGCTGCTTTATCTGAGAAAGCAGGCATTAGATGTTTGAGTTAATACATGTAATTTAGTTGTATCTCACTAAAACACAGTATAATTACTAAGGCTACTCATGTTTGTCTTTGTGAAGGTAATTAATCATGTCCTAGCTTAAACACAATGTGCAGATTATTTGCCAGTATTTGGACAGCAGGGCTGTGTGTGGTGCTGTAATGGTTTCATGCTTGCTTTGAGTTCATTTAAAAAAAAGAAACAATGTATCAGCTTTGTCAATCAAAATTGGGTATTTGGAAGAGCCAATGAGTGTGAGGCAATCTGGCCAGATTTAACAAGAAATTGTGGAAAACAGATTTGTTAACATCTGTTCACAGGGACTGCAAACGTAATGGAAAATTCAGTGCCTAGTCGTCAAACGCTTTTCCTTGTTTGCATTGTGAGCACCATTTAACTGTGAACATATGCAAGGATATATAATTAACTCAACATTGATATGTTAAATAAATGCAACTATCTGGGAGGTGAAAAATAATCTAATCTTCATCGAACGAGGGCAGAAAATGAGCAACTAAGTGGTTATGAAGTAATAGGTCAGTTTTAAAAAGACTGTCTTTATTTTTATAGATTTAGTACAGAGGTTTTATTCTTGCAAATAAAACTGCTGAGGTAATTGAGGATACAAAAATGCAGAATGTAACACATTCGCTGATGCCGACGCAACTCCGCCCACTGCCGACGCCGACATCGCTCCGCCCACAGCCTCCACAGCCGGCAGCTCCAGAGGGGACAATAGCACTCAGCCCTGCCGAGTCTTCACCATACCCCCAAGACCTCCCCCTTACTGATGACGAACGGTCAGTCCTCAGTAAAGGGCTCACCTTTGTCCCCCTCCACCCACACATCAACGAATACCGGTCACGTTTGGACATTGAGCAGTTTTCCCGTCGCCTCTGCCTCCAATCTTACTTCTTCAACCATGAACCTAACCCTTCCTCTACTGACCCCTTCTCCCGCCGCCAACACACCCCCTCCTCCTGGACACCACCCAAGGCCTCCTACCCTCCCTCGACTTCTTCATCTCCAATTGCCGTTGAGACATCAATCGCCTCAACCTCTCCGCCCCTCTCACCCACTCCAACCTCTCCCCCGCAGAGCGTGCAGCCCTCCGCTGTCTCCGCTCCAATCCCAACCTCACCATAAAACCCGTGGACAAGGGAGGCGCAGTTGTAGTATGGCGCACTGACCTCTACATCGCCGAGGCCAGATGCCAACTCTCTGACACCTTCTCCTACCGCCCCCTTGATCATGACCCCACCCCCGAGCACCAAACCATCATCTCCCAAACCATCCACAACCTCATCACCTCAGGTGACCTCCCACCCACGGCCTCCAACCTCATCGTTCCCCAACCCTGCACCGCCCGCTTCTATCTCCTTCCCAAAATCCACAAACCTGAATGCCCTGGTCGACCCATTGTCTCCACCTGCTCCTGCCCCACCGAACTTATCTCCAACTATCTGGACTCCATTTTCTCCCACTTGGTCCAGGAACTCCCTACCTACGTCCGTGACATCACCCATGCCCTCCACCTCCTCCAGAACTTCCAATTCCCCGGTCCCCAACACCTCATCTTTATCATGGACGTCCAGTCCTGATACACCTGCATTCCCCATACAGATGGCCTAAAGGCCCTCCGCTTCTTCCTGTCCCGCAGGCCCGAAAAGTCCCCCTCCACTGACACCCTCATCCGCTTAGCCGAACTCGTCCTCACCCTCAACAACTTCTCTTTCAATTCCTCCCACTTCCTACAGACAAAGGGGGTGGTCTTGGGTACCCGCATGGGCCCAAGCTACGCCTGCCTCTTTGTAGGTTATGTGGAACAATCCCTCTTCCGTACCTACACTGGCCCTAAACCCCACCTCTTCCTCCGTTACATTGATGACTGTATCGGCGCCGCCTCGTGCTCCCACGAGGAGCTTGAACAGTTCATCCACTTCAACAACACCTTCCACCCCAACCTTAAGTTCACCTGGACCATCTCTAATACCTCTCTCTCCTTCCTGGACCTCTCTGTCTCCATCTCGGGCAACCACCTAGAAACCGATATCCATTTCAAGCCCACCGACTCCCACAGCTACCTAGAATACTCCTCCTCCCATCCACCTTCCTGCAAAAATGCCATCCCCTATTCCCAATTCCTTCGCCTCTGCCGCATCTGCTCCCAGGATGAGGCATTCCACTCCCGTACATGTCAGATGTCCTCGTTTTTCAAGGACCGCAACTTCCCCCCTTCAGTGGTCGAGAACGCCCTCCACCGTGTCTCCCACATTTCCCGCAACTCATCCCTCACACCCCGCAATAACAAGCAAAAAAGAATCCCCCTCGTCCTCACGTACCACCTCACCAATCTCCGGATCCAACGCATCATCCTCCGACACTTCCGCCATCTGCAATCCGACCCCACCACCAAAGACATTTTTCCCTCCCCACCCTTATCTGCTTTCCGGAGAGACCACTCTCTCCGTGACTCCCTTGTCCGCTCCACACTCCCCTCCAGCCCCACCACACCCGGCACTTTTCCCTGCAACCGCAGGAAGTGCTACACCTGCCCCCATACCTCCTCCCTCACCCCCATCCCAGGCCCCAAGAAGACTTTCCACATCAAGCAGATGTTCACCTGCACATCTGCCAATGTGGTATACTGTATCCGCTGTACCCATTGTGGCCTCCTCTACATCGGGGAAACCAAGCGGAGGCTTGGGGACCGCTTTGCAGAACACCTACGCTCGGTTCGAATTAAACAATTGCACCTCCCAGTCACGAACCATTTCAACTCCCCCTCCCATTCCTCAGACGACATGTCCATCCTGGGCCTCCTGCAGTGCCACAACGATGCCACCCGAAGGTTGCAGGAACAGCAACTCATATTCCGCTTGGGAACCCTGCAGCCCAATGGTATCAATGTGGATTTTACAAGCTTCAAAACCTCCCCTCCCCCTACCACATCCCAAAACCAGCCCAGCTCGTCCCCGCCTCCCTAACCTGTTCTTCCTCCCACCTATCCCCTCCTCCCACCTCAAGCCGCACTCCCATCTCCTACCTACTAACCTCATCCCGCCCCCATGACCTGTCTGTCCTCCCTGGACTGACCTATCCCCTCCCTAACTCCCCACCTACACTCACCTTTACTGGCTCCATCCCCGCCTCTTCGACCTGTCTGTTTCCTCTCCACCTATCTTCTTCTCTATCCATCTTCTATCTGCCTCCCCCTCTCTCCCTATTTATTTCAGAACCCCCTTCCCCTCCCCCATTTCTGATGAAGGGTCTAGGCCCAAAACGTCAGCCTTCCTGCTCCTATGATGCTGCTTGGCCTGATGTGTTCATCCAGCTCTGCACCTTGTCGTCTCGGATTCTCCAGCATCTGCAGTTCCTACTATCTCTGCTTAAAATAGTTTCTTAGTGGCCAAATATTTGAATAACTTCAAAAACAATTCACTAGTTAGACAAGGAAAAATGTTTGCAACTGAAACTTTAAAATTATGACAACTTTCCATGTATGTCATGATCTGTTGGGTATTTCCATAAATTTGTGATACAATATTTTGAATTTTATTTTCAAGATGGTCTTTTCTTTTCTGTTCTGAATGTCTATATCATATTCGTCCTAATTATATTAGTGATCCATTTTCTCCCAGAAGTAACCGAACAGCTAAGCAAAATGTTGTGATAATAGCCTGTCCATCAATATATCCATCTGCCAGTCCTTTCAAACACCCATGGCTATTGGTTAATTTCAGTGGACATTTGTTTAATTACAGTCGAGGTCAAGGAGAAACTTCACATGGTTTTATCTCCCTGAATGATTAGCTATGGCTGGTTGCTCTATTTAGAAAATTCGGTGGGTAAAATTAACATGAGGTCAAAAGTTTATGATAGAGCAGAGGCATGATGAAACCATGACCTTATTTTATTTCATTCACTCTAGATTTGTAGTAGGAGTATATCATTATATAGCTGTAAGGCAATGGCCCATAAAATTAATCCTTTGTTCTGATCAACTACACCAGTAGCACAGTAGTGGAAGGGACACCGATCAGAATCTAGGCATCTAACCTGGAAATTGCAACCGCCTCTACATGAGCTGCATCTGATATATTACAAAGAGACCAAGAGTCACCAACTTCAAATATGTCCTTTGCCTTGAAAAAGTTAATGTTCACCTATATTATGCAATTTGATGAAACAATAGTGTCGGGTGTTTCAAGGCTCCATTAACTTTCTGCAGTCTGTTCTCCTTCAGATCATGGCAATGATAAACCTCAGGCCCATAGATTGGTGCAGCAGGAGCAGCATGCATGGCCTATTTTGGGATGTCGGGACTTATGTTTCTTGGAGATTTGGTGATAGTAGTACCCAAAATAAAGTTTGCTGAGGATAAGTAAGGCAAAACTTAAGTCTGGAAAAAATCTCATAAATGCAAATTTTACTGTCAATTTGATTAGCAAAAATATTTACTTAATTGCAGCAGAGTGTCCCTTTAAATATTATTTCTGTTACTCAAAACCGAGTCTTCTGAGTTTTACTTGCATAAAGTGTGGGTAGGTACCAGTTCAGACATATGCTGTAATATCAAGTCTCATTCCTGTCAGGCTGGCACAGTTGAGATTTACCCTCAAAGAATTATGCAGGGAGCCCAGTAAATGGGGGACTACCAATCAAAACAAAAATAAAAATATGTCAGATAGAAATAGACTAACTAATCATTTGAATTTGCCCCAATGAAGCAACATGACATTCGATAATCTGCCCCTCTCCACAGCCATGAAATCTAAACAAAAGCAGATTGATAAAATAACCATTAGCAACTTTAGTGTGGAAAAGGATTCCGGGAAATTCCTTTCCTCCTTTATTACATTCAGCTTAAAGACAATTAAAAATGAGCTCCAGGCATTGAATAAGGGATGTTACAGAAGTCGTACAAGTTCAGATTGCCAATCAAAACATGCTATCATCTGAAATTGAACAAAGTTTTTGGGCAGCTGGAATGCCAGACATGGGAATTTGCTATGATGACAGTTGTCATTGCCATTGTGTACTTCTAATTCTGCTTCTCAGACTTGAGAAAAATTCACTGGAATATAAGATGCTGAACTTATTTCTGGAACTTTGTGAGTGTAGCTGACAGGTTTGTAGGCTTTTTGGTGATTGAATAGAATTGTCATGATGCAATGGAATGTATCAATGAAAAATGATCATGGGCCTCGAACCCTTTCAATTGCTGATAATTCACAATTGTGTCTCAATTTTTTGAAGACAGAAATGATTTGAATCTGTTCTGAAGCCATGTTGCCTGAAGGGTCTGTATTATTATGTCTTGGGTGTTCTTATTTTTAGACTGAACAATATTTGAAACAAAGCTGAAGCTGTATCTTATTAAGTAAGTCAGTTTGTAGGTGGAAGCAAATCTTTAGAAATATTCTCCTAAACTGCGGTGGTGGCAAATGATTCACACTGTCAGATTAATTGTAGGGTATCACATTCAATCCTCATACTGAAAACTAAATTCTGCTAATGATCCTCCTCCTCATGTCTCTATTTCTCTTATTTTTTTTCCCCTTTTTCTCTTCAACTGTCACTATTTCCACTTAGTCCTGGATTCTCTCCTCCCACTGTCTCCAACTATTGTTATTCTTTCTCTGTCCTCCATGTGGGTAGCTTTGCTAGTCTTTTTGAAATGTAGAATAATCAAAGCTTAGAACGTTTGCAACAAAAATGAGGCCCTTCAGCCTATCATGGGTGTTCTGGCTCTCTGAAGGAACAATTCATCTGGTGTCTCACCTCTACCTCTTTCCTAAAGCCCCATGTGTTCTGCCTTTTCAGATAGCACTCCAATTCTCTCTTTAAAGACATGCTTGAACCTGCTAAGTCTACCATAATCTTTGACAGAGCATTTCTGGGCCTAAACATTTGCTGTGAATAGTCTTTCTTTCCCCTCATGTTGTTTTGCTTTTCTTTTGCCAATTAGCTTAAATCTGCGCATTCTGGGAACCAATAAGAACAATTTCTCCTGATCTACTCCGTCCAGTTCCCTCATGATTTTGAATAATCAGTCAGAAGTCCTCTCAATCTTCTCTTCACCAAGAAAAACACTTCCAAATCTCTAATCTACCTATATAAATATAGTTCCTCATTCCTGGAATCAACCTTGTAAATCTTTTCTGCACCTTCTCTAATGTCTTCACTAACAAGGTAAAGCGTTATACCCAGAACTGGCTCAATAGCTCAGTTGAAGCTAAACTGGTGCTTCATGCAAATTTAACATTACTTCCCTGTAATTGTCATCTGTGTCCCAATTCATAAAGCCTAGGATACTGTATGTTTTAAACCTGCCCTGCCACCTTCAATGGTTGATGCATACATATACCCATGTCCCTTTCATGCTGCTTCCCCCTTTAGAACTGTTCCTTTTCTCTTTGTCCGTCACTGTTCTTTCTATCAAAATGAGTCACTTTATAATTCATTGCATTAAATTTAATCTGTTACTTACCTGCCCATTCGCCCAACCTGCGTATGACCTTTTGAAGTTCACTATCATCCTCACAGCCTTATGAGACTCTCAGCATTTTCAATGAGGATGAGACAAAGTACTGAGGAGAGAAAGACAATGGGAAGAAAACGTCATCATACATGGAGATGAGAAACATGAAAGGAAATAAAACATTTTGCAAGAAAATGGAAATTAGATAAAATGTTGACAAAATCAAACACAATTTTGTCACTCAAGGATTTTTGATCTTCACGAGAATATATTTGACTGAGAGCCATGCTTATGCCTGTGTTTAAAAACATAGTGTTGAATTTTGTCTGCCCAATGACGAAAAGCTGAGTACATGAGGAACGGTAAAACTAAGGCTCTGAGCATCAGGACAAAAGGTCACAACCAGATTTTACAAAAAGTGGCAGGACAGCTCTGAAGAAGTACCGCTGGAGAGAAATGGGAATATGATTAAGCCGGCTAAACGAGAAATTAAAAGCAATTTTGCTTGAATTTTTTCCATGGGTGCATGGGAGCGATGGTACTTCAGTTCCTTGCTAATTATAATCGGGTGGAGGCTCAGTGAGAAGTTACTACTGGCTGTAGTCAGCAGATTTGCAAGTGGTACCATATTTTGGCATGGATGGTGGAGTTGATTGGGCACAGATATATTTTTTCTAATTTATTCCATCTTGGAATATGTGTAGCACTTTCAAGGGTGATATTTATTACCTATCTCTAATTGTCTTTGAAAATGTGGTGTTGACCTGCTTCCAGGCACTGCTGCCATCAGTATCATGTGGGGACACTTTCAGTGGGAAAATTATCAGGATTTTGACCCTGCGGCAATGAAGGAATGACAGTAAAGCTCAAAGTCAGGATGACGTATGGTTGGATGGGATCTTACAGGTAATAATAATTCCTTGCATTTGCTACCATTATCTTACTAGGTGATAGTGGGTATATGTTTGAAAGGCACTGTTGCAGAAGAATTGACAAGTTGCTACGGGGGCATACAACCAATCACTTCACCAAAGACAACACATATGCACAGGAAAAGTCTATTGTTAGAATTTGGGGATTTATGATTACATTTACCTAATGTAGGTGGCTGGCCATTTGTAAGTAATTTTCAGATAATTTATTGAGTTTGTTAAGAAGCAGCAGTTTAGGTACAATACATTAATCAATTGGACAAAGAAAGGAAATATACAACCTGTCACAGATTATAATGCATTACCAATTCTGACATTGCTCTGCAGATGGAGAAGCAGACTTCTTTGAAATCTCCTCAATTTTTCAGGTCTTTGGGAGGAGCCTTTGGAGGTAACAGTCTTTGATCGTCCTTGCTGATCTGTGCCTAAGAAGGTGATGGCTTGTTCCCCTGGATCCTCTCTCACCTCCCATCTACTCTGACAATATATTTTATTTTGTGGGCTGGAAGTCTATGCTGCATCAGTCACTTGTCTGGACCTTCTTTTCCATTGATCGTGGGCAGTTACTCATGATTTCAGGATGACTGTTGTCCCCTTGTCGAGATCCATTTGAGTGTTACTTTTCTTTCCTTTTGAGACCAAAAGCAAACCATTTTCCCAAACATTGCGTTGATAATAACATTGGATTGATAATAATGCAATGTGGCACCTTTTTTACAATCCTAGTTACTACTGTAACACACAAATGAAATCTCAAGTTACACAAGAAATAACAAAGGTGAAATACTAACAAAATTCAGGTTTAAAAAGGACTCTAATTTCCAACACTATCATTAGGGAGGCAATCGCCTAATAGTATTGGTGGACTGTTAATCCAGAGACCCAGGCAATATTCTGGAGACCCAGGTTCAAATCCCATCTTGGCAGATGGTAGAATTTGAATTCAATGAATATCTGGAATTAACAGTCTAATGATAGCTGTGAATCTATTGTCGATTGTCAGGAAAAAACCCATCTGGTTCACTAATGTCCATTAGCAAAGGAAATTACCATCCTTACCTGGTCTGGCCTACTTGTGACTCCAGACCCACAACAATGTGGTTGACTGTCAACTGCCCTCTGGGCAATTAGGGATGAGTAATAAATTCTGGCTCAGCCAGCGACACCCTCATCTTGTGATTGAATGAAACAAAAGGTTCAACCTCAGTCCAATATCAGGGCAGCAGTTGAGACTGCAACTCTCCAGGGAAACCATTACTGGGTTGTGATGGTGAATGAGCTATGATTGCCCTCCATTGTGACCATTAAATACTACCCATTATCATGGTGTCACATGCTCATTGCCATGATTCACTGCATTGTTATTCAAAACACATATTTGGGGACCCAAATATCATGACTTGAGCCTGCACTGCTTAAATCTTACACTTATAGCTAGGCACTGGGTACAATCAATCAAATGCATTGGACAGGTCACATCCTCTGTGTGCCTGCCACAAGACTCCCAAACAAGTTCTCTAATCTGATCTTTGTCATGGCTGCAGTTATCAGGAGGGATGAGGAAATGCTTCAAGGATGTCATACAGTCATAGCTTTACAACATGCCGGCCTTCAAAAATATATAGTATCACTTTCCAGCACTTGACCTGTAGCCTTGTATGTTATGGTCTTTCAAGTGTTAATCTAAATACCTCTTAAATGTTGTGATGGTTTCTGCCTTAACCACTCTTTCAGGCAGTGAGTTCCAGATACTCACCACCCTCTGGGTAAAAGAATTCTTCCTGAAATCTCCTCTAATCCTCCTGACCCTTAACTTAATGCAATGTCCCATGGTTTTTAAGGCCATAAGACCATAAGACACAGGAGAAGAATTAGGCCATTCAGCCATCAAGTCTGTTCCACAATTTGATCATGGCTGATATGTTTCTCAACCTTATTTTTCTGCCTTTTCCCCATTACGCTTGATCTCCTTACTAATCAAGAACCTGATCTACCTCATTCTTAAATACCCTCAATGACTTAGCGTCCACAGTTCTCTGCTACAATGAGTCCCAAAGATTAACCGTCCTCTAACTGAAAATAATTGCTTTCACTTCTACAGAGTTGTACCTTCACTCTGAGATTGTGCTTCGAGTCCTAGTCTGTCCTACTAGTGGAAACATCTTCTTCACCTCCACTCTATTCAGTCTTCTCAGTATTCTGTAAGTTTCCATTAAATTTCCACTCATCCTTCTAAACTCCATTGAGTACAGAACCAGAGTCCTCAGCCACTCTTTGTATGACAAGCCTTTCATCCCTGGGATCATTCTTGTAAGCCTCCTCTGGATTCCCTCCGATGTCAGCACATCCCTCCTTAGATACATGGCCCAAAACTGCAAATATTCCAAATTCAACCTAACCAGACCCTTGTACAGCCTCAGCAGTACATCACTGCTCTTGTATTCTAAACTTCTTGAAATAAATGCCAACATTGCATTTGCCTTCCTAACATCAACTGAACTAAGAGAATCCTGAACTAGAACTCCCAAGTAGTGATGCTGTTGATCTACTCTTGATAATGGACATTGACCATGCAGTTGAAGTCCTAATCTACAGTCTCCTCCACTGAAAGTCAGCAGCTATGCTATAGACACCATGGCAGCAGTTTTTAGGACAGTAGGAGAGGCAGGAATTAAAGAAATGCAGAAGCATAATTACTTGCTTTGGGTATGCAATATGGCATTTACATTTGATTTCAAATTTGTATTTTATATTGATGCCTATTTTAACCGTTTGCTGATGTGAATGATTTGAAGGCACTGTCAGAGGGAACTTTAAGGGATGTGAGATTGTTGGTAACTGGAGAAATGCAGTTGCAATGAAGGCCTTTGCCCTTGAATCAGCCCTCTTTCTTTTTCCACCAACTTGCATCCTCCTTCACATCTTCCTGCTCCTGTTTCTCATCTTCTTGCCTGATTGCTAAAGAATGCAAGCATGCCAACAGTAAACTTGAGACTAACCCCTCGCTGGATATGACATAGCTTTTCTAGAGATGCCCAGGAAATAGAATTATTTTTCAGTTTGCTAATGCTCTGCTTTAATACATTGCATGGAGCTGTATTTGCCTAATTTATGCACACAGTAAAACCATGGATAGGTTTAAGAGTCTGAGAACTGAACCAGAACATCAGTGGAAATCCCTTGTCATCTATTGGCCAGCCATTAGTTTGGCGAGGTGGCTGAAATAGAGCTGATCCAGTGGACCATCTTGCAATGAAGACATCATGATGTCTGCCAAGGTACTAGGCACTGACTTGTAATGTTGTGCTGCCTATGGTCAAGCCATATTTGAGGAAATGGAGTCTGTTAGTGTTTCAGTACATTGGAAAATTTACAATTGCTGCCCACAAAACAATATGCATGTGGTCAGTGGCATCTTGCACTGTGGGGAAATCTGTCATCCTTGCAAAACACCATGCTGTGCTCAATCTGCTTCTCCCTGACAAGAGGGAATGAAATTAAGTTAATTCTTTTTAAATAGAAAGCCTTAGTGACCTCTTTTATGCAACAATGGATGGTAAACTGTGAGATGTTACAAATATCTCTAGCCGTAGCTTGGATGTAACCAGACCTATAAAAAGTCCTTATTAGGATCACCTTTATAATCACTAGCAAAACAAACCTGCCTCATTCTGAGGTGCAGTTGTGACTTCAGCAGTTGCTAGATTTCAGTGATGACCTTAATGATTAACGGCAAAGAGCTCAATATTTGTTACTGATAAAATTCAGATAGAACTTTTCCTTAAACACGCTGGACTGATATCTGATGGTAATTATGCTTTGCTTTCTCCTCTGTCACCTTCAATCTCCCTACTCTGCATGCTTAATCCTTTGCCAAGTAAAGCCTAGCATACATCCAATCAGAATGAGACCATTTTCCAATTTCACCTTCACAATATCTTTGCAGAAAAGTAATACTTTTAATATGGAAAAGGATAATCGATGAGACAAAGCAGCTTTAAAGCTCCTTTTGCATTATTGATTATAGCCATGAAACTGGATTTCTATAATATGAAATCCCCAAAGTGAGAAAGTGGTGGCCCTGATTTTCTAGTCAGCTATGAAACACTTGCACATGATGCTAACTAGAAAAAGACAATTACCTACTCATATTAGTTCAGGCCCACATCTTATTGTCACCTCCCTTGGGGCCTCAAGTGTAACATGTGTTTTATTTGCTCGTGGGATGTGGATGTTGCTGGTTGGGCCAGCATTTATTACCCATCACTTGATGCCCTTGAGAAGGTGGTGATGAGCTGTTTTCTTGTACTGTTGCAGTCTATGTGCTATAGGTTGACCCACAATGTACTTAGAGAGGGATTCCAGGATTTTGACCCAGCAAAAATGAAGGAGCAGCGATATATTTCCAAGTCAGGGTGGTGAGAAGCTTGGAGGGGAACATGAAGGTGATGGTGTTCCCAGGTATCTGCTGTCCTCTTCCTTCTACATGAAAGAGCTGATGTGTTTGGAAAGTGCTGACTAAGTATCTTTGGTGAATTTCTACCATGTATTTTGTGGATAGTACACACTGATGCCATTGAATGTCAGTGGTGGAGTGGGTGGATGCTTGTGGATGTGTTGCCAATCAAGTGGATTGATTTGTCCTGGGTGGTATCAGCTTTTTGAGTATTGTTGGAGTTGTACTCATCCAGGCAAGTAGGGAGTATTCCATCACACTCCTGACTTGTGCCTTGTGGATGATGGGCAGGATTTGAGGAGTCAGGAGGTGAGTCACTTGCCACAGTATTCCTAGCCTGTGATCTGCTGTTGTAGCCACTGTGTTTATATGGTAAGTCCATTTGAGTTTGTGGTCAATAACCCCCAGGATATTGATAGTGGGGGAATTCAGTGATGGCAACACCATTGAATGTGAGAACAGTGGTTAGATTGTCTCTTAATGGAGATGGTCTTTGCCTGGCATTTGTGTGGTGTGAATGTTGCTTGCCACTTGTCAGCCTAAGCCTGGATATTGTGCAATTCTTGTTGCATATGAACATGCACTTTATTAGTATCTGAAGTGTCATGAATGGCACTGAACATTGTGAAATCATCAGCGGATATCCCCATTTTTGATCTTATGATGGAGGGAAGGTTGTTGATGAAGCAGCTGAAGATGGTTGGGCCAAGGGCACTACCCTGAAGAACTCCTACAGAGATGTCCTGGGCCTGAGATGACTCACCTCCAACAACCACGACCATCTTCCTATGTGTCAGGTATGACTCCTGAATTTGCCCCCTGATACCCATAGATTCCAGTTTTGCTTGAACTCCTTGATGTCACACTCAATTAAATGTGGTCTTAATGTCAAGGGCTATCACTCTCACCTCACCTCTGGAATTCAGCTTTTTTGTTCATGTTTAAACCAAGGCTGAAATAAGGTCAGGAGCTGAGTGGCCCTGGCAGAACCCACACTGGGCATTACTGAGCAAGTTATTGCTGAGCAGGTGCTGATTGATAGCACTGTTGATGACACCTTCCATCACTTTACTGATGATTGAGAGAAGACTGATGGGGTGCTAATTTGTTGGGTTTGATTTGTCATGCTTTTGATGTACAGGACCTACCTGAGAAATTTTCCACATTGTTGGGTAGATGACAGTATTGTAATTGTACAGGAATATCTTGGCTAGGGCAGCAGCAAGTCCCCACCCAGAGTCCATTTTGTGCCCTTGCTGTTATCAGTGCTTCCTCCAAGTGTTGTTCAATATAGAGAAGAATAGATTCATCAGTGGAGCGAGAGCACGATGTGGTAACCAGTAGGAGGTTTCCTTGACCATATTTAATCAGATGCCACGAGACTTCATGAGGTCCAGAGTCAAAGTTTTCACCAATCATTTCTTGATATCATGTGGATTGAATTGAATTGACTGCAGACTGGCACCTATGATGCTGGAGACCAGTGGAAGAAGTCAAAATGAATCATCCACTCGGCACTTCTAGCTGCAGATTGCTGTGAATTCTTCAGTCTCATCTTTTGCACTGATGAGCTGTGCACTTCCATCATTGAGTATTTGGGTATTTGTGGAGCTTCCTCTTCTAGCGAGTTGTTTAATTGTCCAACCGTATTTACAATTAGATGTGGCAAGATTGGAGAACTTAGCTCTGATCCATTGGATGTGGAATTAGCTGTCTATCACTTGCTGTTTATGCGATTTAGCACACAAATAGTCCTGTTTTCTAGCTACACTAGGTTGACATCTCATTTCAAGTATGCCTGATGCTACTACTAGCATGCCCTCCTGCACTCTCCATTGAACCAGAGTTGATCCCCTTGCTTGATAGTAATGGTTAAGTGGGGGAATATGCCTTTGCAAGAAGTTGTAGATCATGTTGAAGTACAATTTTGCTGCTGTTGAGGCCCACAGCGCCTCATGGATGCCCAGGCTTGAGTTGCTACATCTGTTCAAAGTCTATCCCATTTAGCACAGTGATAGTGCCACACAATACAATAGACGGTATTCTCATTGTGAAGGCAGGACTTTGTCTCCACAAGGGCTGTGCAGTGGTTGCTCTCACCGACACTGTTTTGGACAGATGCATTTGCAGCTGGTAAATTGGTAAGGATCTGGTCAAGTATATTTGTCCATCTTGTTTGTTCCCTTACTGTAGAGCAAGTCCAGTCATAATGACCTTTTGGACGTGACCAGTTCGATCATTAAGTGCTGCTACCGAGCCACTCTTAGTGGTGGGAATTGAAAGTCCCCACCCAGAGTCCATTTTGTGCCCTTGCTGTTATCAGTGCTTCCTCCAAGTGTTGTTCAATATAGAGAAGAATAGATTCATCAGTGGAGCGAGAGCACTATGTGGTAACCAGCAGGAGGTTTCCTTGACCATATTTAACCAGATGCCACGAGACTTCATGAAGTCCAGAGTCAATGTTGAGGTCTCCAGTACAACTCCCTCCTGACAGTATACCAGTGTGCAGCACCTCTGCTGCATCTGTCCTGGCGGTGGGACAGGACATATCCAGGAATGGTGATGGCAGTGTCTGGGAGGTTGTCTGTAAAGTATGATTCTGTGAGTATGACTATGTCAGGCTGTTGCTTGACTTATCTATGAGACAGTTCTTCCAATTTTGGCACTAACCCTCAGATGCTAATAGGGAGGATTTTACAAGGTCAATAGGGCTGTTTCTGCCTTGTCTTATCCGGTGCCTAGATCAATGCCAGGCGATCCAACAGGTTCCATTTTTTTTGTTGGGGCTTCACAGCAATTGATACAACTGAGTGGCTTGCTGGGTCATTTCAGAAGGCAGTTGAAGTCAACCACATAGCTGTAGCTCTGGAGTCATACGTAAGCCAGACCAGATGAGGATTGCAGATTCCCTTCCCTGAAAGACATTAGTGAACCAGATATGTTTTATCGACAATCGACAATCGTATCATGGTCATCAGTAGATTTTTAATTTTAGACATTTTTAAGTTCAATTCATTTAAAATTTGAATCTGGGTCTCCAGAATGTTCTGAGGAAAGGTCAATCAAACCAAAACGTTAACTCTGATTTCTCCCCACAGATGCTGCCAGACCTGCTGAGCTTTTCCAGCAATTTCTGATTTTATCTCCATGACATTAGCTGAGTTTCTGGATCAGTACGCTTGCAATAATACCATGTGACCACTGCCTATTCCTTTGCATAGAGGAAACAAAGCCGTGCCCCCATCCTCACCCTCACCCTCACCCTCATGCAGTAACTTGCTTTGGAGTTCAAACTGTGAGGTTGTTGATTTAAAACATTCCAGCATTATTTTTGTTTTTTTTGTTTTAGTTAAATTTCTTTTATATATTTATTGTTATTTCATAATGATTTGAAGTGTTGTCCGCTGAAATTGATCTATACTACTTATATGTCGCTGATGCCAGTGCAGAGTCTCTCAAAGCAGAAGGAAAGGAATCAGTGTTTTCAAGGCAACCAGTGAATATTCCTTTAAGTGAGATGGAAGCACAATACCATTGCATCCAAGGAGGTGGAAGAGTGAAACTGTCTGGGAATGTAATCTCCCCAGCCTGGAAGGAAGTAGCACAGTCAGTGTGTGCAAGTAGTATCCTTCATTTCTTTTCAAGCTGGATATCCTGCAGATGATTTTCACTCCAATGTGTGAAACTTACAGAAAGATATGTATCAAATAGGTGATAAAAGCTGGAATTTCAATACCTTTTTCATAAACTTGTTAGTTGTAGCTCAGGCAGATATTTTTTACTAATAGTTTCATGACAATGGCTCACTCTGGTCAGGTGATCACTGAATCCATCTGAAGTCAATGTTTACTTTTCCTTTAAAAAAATGTTCTACTCTGTGAATGGCCACAGCCATTAAAACCAGATGATGGATGTTGAAAAGTGCTAGTCTGTTTTTACCACTGTTGTACCATGTGAAAGAGTGAGTGTTGATGTAAATCAATAAAGTATTATGTTATATATATATCTGAGATACCAAGAGCTGTTTGTCCATGATTTCTGGTGGTGTCCTTATACTGCCAGAAGGCTTTGATGAAAAGTTATCAGATGTGCACATGATGTGATGAAAACTTAGTGAGCTGGTGGGGCATGAGTTACTATGTGTTGTTGCATTTTTTATGCTTTAGGAGTGAATCCAGGCAGTTATGTGATGGCCAGTACTGTGGTGCAAGTACTGCTTCTTTAATGGCTGCAATTAAATGACAGGTATTGACTGTACATGAGGCATCTGATGAAGACACCTATTACCTAGTCTTGTGCGTGATAGTTCTGTGTATTGATAAGCCTACTGTACTAACTCACAATCACAGGGGCATGAAGCATTGAGCAGAGAGTGGTGCATACCTAGCAGAAGGCAACAGGTAATTCATCCTTTTATGGCACTATTGCCAAAACCTAAAGAGCAACTAACAGGAGTTGACCTTTACAGACATCTCTGTTTGGGTTTCTTTTGTAGGTTGACATGGCCTCTTTTTACAGTCCTTAGAAAAAAACTCTTGCCTTCTCTACTGAACAGCCTTCAGGAGAACATCTATGGAGGGTTTTTTTTTAAAATGGGGGTGTTGCTTTTTTGCTGGATCACTAATATTTCCATGGATAGATAGATAGAGTTGATGAGTAGAGGCCAAGAGATGCTCAGTACCTAACTGAAAAGTAATTCCAGGTTTCCCTCTCAATTATTTCAGCACAAATATAAAACAAACAAGGCTGGAAATTCATTCTTACTGTGGAACGTGATTTGCTCTATGAATACAGTTTCATTTATTTTGAAAAATGACGGTTTTGGCAGCTTAATTACCACAGAACCTTTGCACAGTAGTCATGAATCATTTAGTCTTCTTTCAATCTTAATCAACATTCCTTTCTAGAAGAATATTCCTATTAGTTTATGTATTACTGCAGCTAAAAGTCCAACTGTTGGAAGAGCTAAACAGATTAAGCTTCGCTCTTCAGAAAATGAATGATTGATAACATTTTCTTCAACTATAACTACTTGGGATCAAGAAAATGAATGTGCTTCAAAAATAGTTGCAAGAAAACCACAGTCCGATTACTGAAAGGTCAAGTTCACATAATAGTGAGAGTCATCCTTAGTTTGATTCTTTTCCAACTGAACTTGTAAGGATGCTGAGTGAATTTACACTCACAAAATATTTAAGAGTATCATGTTCTAATAGGTTTTGTCGGATTACCATCCAATAATCTTATGAAGTAAAATGCAACTGTGGAAAACTATATTCAGTGTTAGTCTTCAGGAACATTAATATTATGGTTCATATACTTTCTGAGGTAATATTCATCAAAGGCATAATGCAAAAAATCTGCATGCTTTGTGTCAGACAATCAATTAGGATAAATAATTAAAACAGATGACAGATAGTGCTCCCAAACCTATGTCATGTATTTTCCTCTCTTGCTGACCTATGAATCTATGATAGGGTAATGGCAGATTTCCTACCATCAAACAGGGCTGACCTAGTCTTGAGAAAATCGTGGGCAATGTTGCAGTAGGATTGCTGCTGTAGCATCAAAAGAACCAAAGGCCATGTTTAAGGGACAGATGAGTGCAAATATTGCAGAAAACCTTTAATTGAAGGCTTCAGATGTGAATAAAGTCTCCAGAAATTTAGCAAAAGGACAGGAAGATGCTAAATGCTCCCTTTCAATTAGCAGATGGAACTTATTCTTTAACTTAATCTGGCAGTTGGTGGGAGCTATGCTAAGAAAGTTAGATGACAGGGAGATAGTCTGGCAACCAAGGCCACACCTCCCCATTGACATATGTAATTCACTTTGTTACGTAATCACAATCTTCCCTTTCAATATCAAAACTTGTTAAATTGTCTTTCTAAAATTCATAAACGATAACAATCTTACATAAAACATGGTAGCATGTCATTTCTTAACATTTATTTCAAGACCCACTTAATACTCAGTTAAATGTTGATCTGAGATAGAATAAATTACTAATGGTGAATGTGAAAGAACTTTCTTTTATTCGAATGATTGAGATACAGAAATGCAATGAGAAACTCTTGAGCTGTCTTTTCCAATCACAAAGACTGAAAAGGTCATGTTTTCCTGGTCTTTCTCAATAGTAAATATTTATTTTCTGAATGTAAAGGTCAGGAAAATGTGCATGGAACTAGTTTCTGCTTCTCTGTTAATTTGGATGTGTTTGGGATTTTCAGGGATCCTGTGTGTCATGTAGAGAGTGCTGGATGTGCTAAGCTTGCTGGTTATTTGCAAACATGATGATGAGGAAGCTTGGAATGTTTATTGCTTCCCAACTCTTCTTCTTTGAGTTATTATCATCTATTTTCAGTTAACAGCATCATATTCTGATTTTAGCAGTAGGCTGTGACTAATCCCCCTTTCTTAATGCTGAGTCTAAGGCCTATTTAATTATCAGTAATAGAGGACAGTCTACTGGTGAGTCTAAACAGAAGAGGTACCTGTCTTACATGAAAAGATAGTTTATTGCATGAAAGCAATGGACACAGTTTACATTACTAATCATTACTAAAGATGAGAGTTGTACACGATATATCTGCTCACTTTGGATACCTGTTCAGAGCTCAATGCCGCTACTTAAAGACTGCATGACATCATCTGATTGGGTGAATTTCAAAACAACATGAACATGAATTCCTTCAGAGCTATGAATTTATACAGCTGTTACGGCTGTCAGAAACTAATGGTGGATGTAGTTTGTAAATTCAAGTGAAGAGGTGTGGGGGTGATGCTGGGGCCATGGTTTGCAAGAGCCTGCAGTTTACTGAAGAGGACTTTCCAACAGCCAGTACCAAAGGCACTCCTTCATTTTGCTTTACCCTCCTGTTGGTGATCTATGCAATATGGTCGTTGATTAGGTTCATCTCGGGATAATCCAAAATATCCTGAGTACCAGGGACAAGTAACTGTTTCAGAGATAGTAGGAACTGCAGATGCTGGAGGATCTGAGATAACAAGGTGTAGAGCTGGATGAACACAGCAGGCCAAGCAGCATCAGAGGAGCGGGAAAACTGACGTTTCGGGCCTAGACCCTTCTTCAGAGAAGGGTCGAGGC
>NC_063338.1:51145166-51201506 GCF_021869965.1 Rhincodon typus
TGCTTGGCCTGCTGTGTTCATCCAGCCCTGCACCTTGTTGTCTCGGACCCAGCACCGATCCTGTTTGTGGAACAAACAGTACAGAAAAGTAATGGAACTAAATAGAAACAAAAAAAAACAAATTAAAGGAAAATTGAATAGATATTTGTGGAGTGGGAGATGGAGAGTTTTTTTTAATGGACTAGTCAGATGGGTTGCAGTGGTTCTGATCCTTTGGTTTGCTGTCACTGGTGCTGCTACTATTCTATAAATTGTAGCTTTCTCTTCACCATTGTATGTAATTCAAATGATTAGCATTTGGCTGTGCATTTGTATTAAGCTAAATGTTTCTAATGGTGATAACAGAATGCAAAGGTTTAATTCATGCTTTCTAAATTTTTATTTTTACTGAGACAATGCTTACGAATGTGATCTGGCCTAACAGCTTTGATATCTGCACTTCATCTTTGATAAAGGGTGAAAGCACTGTAATAATGTGTTTCATTTCAGCAATAGCACACAAAATGGGATGTTGAGTGCCTCAAGGTTAAGGTTCAAAATCGGAACCTATTAGTAACTGCACTCCCAACTAATTTAATTTAATATATTTGATGCAGCTAAATGGTATGTTTTGTTCTGGAAAAGTCTACATTTGAAGTAACAAATGTTATACTCAAGAAGGTCAATGAAAAGCATTAATTACAAAATCTCAATTGCAGAAAATGTCAGTTTGTTGTTGACAGGATGCAAATACATAACTTACTTTTCTTGATAAGTCACGAGTTTGGCCACAACAAGAGTATTACCTCCTGCTCTGGTCACCACACTTTAGGAAGGATGTGAAGGTCCTTGTGAGGGAACACACAAGATTTATCAGAATGGTTCGAGGGATGAGAGGTTTTGAAGACAAGGTTTGTTAGGTAAGCTGGGTTGTTCTCCTTGAAGCAAAGGAAATGGAGGGAGATTTAATAGGTATATATATATATATATATATATAAAGATAATGACAAATGTTCCCTCTAAGCTCAACTGTTCCAAGGTTCCAGGCATAGCAATTGAGGTCAGCATGTTGAGTGTGGCATTGACTTTCAGTTCTGGAATTCCTTGTCGTGCATAGAACTTGGAGGCATCACAGCCAGAAAGAAAATTAGATGGAACGCTGATTATGACACATTTAGATGAGGTAGAGAAAAAACAAAAACCCTGTTCTCATTAACTGATTGTAAAATGATCAGGAGACACACATTAAGATTTGGGACAAGAGATGTAGGGGGTATGAGAGCAAGAACTTTTTTTATGCTTTGAGTGGTAATAAACTAAAACTCACTGAACACAAGGACAGTGAAAGCGGACATGTTCGATAATTTCCAAATTAAATTGGATAAGCACCTGATGGAAGTAAACTTGCTGGACTAAACCAATAGAGCAGGTGATTGAGACAAACAGGATTTCGTGACAGAGAACCAGCATGGACGCAATGGGCTTATTGGCCTTTTTATTTTATAATTGTTCTGTGACTCTTGAATGTGTTCATTCCAGTTTGATCACGTTCCACATCTGTTTTAGATGGATAATTTACTGGAATTTCAGCTCTTATTTATATAATCTAACATTTATATTTAACCCATGTGATAACAAATGCAACCAATTGGCCCAAAGTAATTTGAAGATGTACAATGGCATTTATTTATAGATTTGCTGTATGGTCCATCTACCCTCTTGCAACAGTTTACTTTCTTCTTTTCTGATGTGATTTGTTTCTTGCTGTTTCACTGCTGAGGAACTTCTTCCAGTATCTTATCCAAGAGGCCAATGATTATGCATGGTACAGAAACCACAGATGTGTCATAATATACCAAAAGCTTTACAACTCTAGTTGATTCATTGTAGGAAGATAACTGATAATTAAAACACTTGCTGATCATTCTTTTCTTTAATGCAAGGCTACTGAATCAAATTGTAATGCACATACCTGCACTTTGGTTGGGATTAGTTTATCTCTTCCATGCATTCATTGGGAGCTGAAGCAAGGCTGGTCCTAGTCTATATGATTCCACTATTCACTGCTGCTAGCATTGACAGGATTTAGTTCTCTTAAATGATTAAAAACAATTCTGTAATTGTGGTTTATAAATAAAGCCAGCCGACTATAGGTGCAATAAAATATCAGTTAACGCTATTAAAATGCTAAAAGCATCTTTTAGGGAAACAAAGTAAATGTTTGGTGGCTAATTGGAGTTAAATATCAAAACAGATTCAAGGGACTGAACTGTGTACTTCTATTCCTATATTGGTATGGTTCTATGTTGCTAAAACACACGTTGATTTCTGAGTATGTGAGGGAGGTCTAATGTTTTGAATATTGAATATGCAATCACATGAGTATCACCTTTAAGCAATACATTACAGTTCCATATGTTCAAATTGGAAAATGAGCAGTTCTATTGCAAAGAAAATCTTGACACCATCCTGACATAGATGCTTTCTACAGACTGGTTTCAATGCCAAAAGCTTATTGGCAAGGGCCTCAGACCAGATTGTCGTCCATCTGGCCAGATGAATCAGGAAATTCTCAAAGAAAATATATATGTGTATGTATATTATATATATATAAAGGAATCAAATAAATAAAATGTTTGAATGACATACAGAAAAAGGCAACAAAGTGTTCAGTGAAAACCCAAAAGGTCTATTTCAAATTTTGAAAAGGAGAAAGAGTAGTGAGCAAACGTGCAAGACAAATAAAAAAGAATAAATGAGAAGTGTTAAGATATCAAATAAAAAAATCAAAACAAATGCTGGAATGTCATGATAGAGTAGATGACCTACTTCCAATGATCAAATTCCTGCAGCTCTGAATCAGAAGAATTTTTTTTACATTTATAAGCTTTTGATTGGTCACAGGTGCAATATATCATTCCTGGCAATACATTATGTATGGCACCTTAGGAACAAACATGTCCCAAGAGCTGTAGAAAAGGAATGGGAATGATGATCTGTTCCATTAGGCTCTGTACTATTTTTAATGCCTTGGAAACTCTGTCTTGTCAGTAACTGGAATGGAGCTGCTTTGGCGATGGATTCAGATCTATCACATTGATTAAAATAAGATGATAGTAACATTTTTTTTCAGTTTTGTTTTGCATATTTTACAACATTGCCCAAGGTTAGTTATGATCAATGTCCATAATGGTCCTTCATTTTGCAAAATAATGTGCGTTTGTGTCTATTCTGAAAGCCTGTCAGCATCTGAACAGAACAAAAGCAAGTTCTTGTTTTGTCACAACCCAAAATGTTTCAGCTCTAATTGCTGAACAGTTTACTTGTTTCTAAAGGCGATGGAAGTTATGTGCATTACCTGTATCTGTGTTTTTCCTTTTTCAAACATTAAGTATGTGTTCCATGTTTTCATAAATGATAATGCTTCTTAATTATGAAAAAGGAAGGAAACAGCTCTAAAATATTTTCAGTTTTTGTATCTAGTGTCCAGTGTCTATTCTGTTGAAATTTGAAACAGTAGACTCCGAATGTTTACTTTGCAATAACTTGAGAACATTCTTAGAAGATATATGATCAAAGAAATCAAAGAATTCTGTTCAGAAGTGCTGTATTATTTTAATGCTAACATCTTAGGTTCATTGTTATTCATGATTAAGTTGATGCAAAATTCTCTTATTTAGTGTATTGACAATGTTGTTTTGGATCTTGCAAGGAATTGCAGCAATGTTACTGCCAAAGCACAGAACATTAACAGTTATTCTCATTGTACAGTTTACATTGCTGGATGCAACTTGAAATATTTCACATTATCGCATTCTTGTGTCTGCTCATTTACCTTCACATTGATGTGACTAATCATGTAAAATGAATTCAAATCAGAATAGTGGTTAGGTTAGCTGGTAAGCGCCATCTTTAAAATGACAGGTCAAGTTTACAATAGCAGACTGAAGCACAATAGCAACAGCAGTTTCACTTCACTTGCTAATAATTTTATTGCATGTTTTAGGATTATTTTTCAGTATAGTTGTACACAATTATGATAACACAGGCACCATCACTATCTGGAAATTGCAGATCTGAAGGCATAGCAGTAGGTCAAAGAAGAAAACAAAATTTCTGATTTAGATCTTCAAGGTCTCCTCAAGGTACTCGAGTAGGCAAGAGACACAGACTCTTCACTATGAGTGTAACCAAGTCTATGGCTGATGCCATTTTTAGAGATATAGCACTGAATGCCTCCTTCAGCCAGTAAAACAGGTGACAATGCATACAGGTTTTCTGAACAGTATTACAAAATGCTAGACATTCTCACCAGAGCAGGCAACATTTTGCATGAAATAACTCCACAGAGGCTGATATCCCATCACTAAGTCACTTTTTATTTACAGACAAACAATCCTTGAATTTAGTACTGCCTCTTCAGAGTCAGCTATCAGAGTGCCAGTATCTCTGATGCTCCCCTTTTTATCTGTTAGCCAGGGGTCCCAGATTAACAGCCCCAATCAGGGGACTCACATTCTATGAGGTCCAGCTAGCTGACCTCGTTACAATTACTTCACTGTGTACTACCACACTCTTCACCTATATAAATGCACTTCAGTGGCTAGGATATTCAATCCGATTGGATTGAACAAACAGAGATAGAGATCCAGAGTGCAGGATGGTGCCACAACAAATATGTGATTGAGTGGTGGAATATGAACTTCTGTGGAATTCGTAAGTAGCAACATAGAACCATGTTGAACCAAAGGGGATGATTACACCATCTATCTAGTCAAAAATAAAGCTGTATTTGGCCATATCAATTTACATTTTCCAATGCTTCCCATTTGGCTAAGGAAATACAGCCTTTTATGAGCTTCCCAAGCTGGCAAAGTGTTATGCTATGGTCAAGTAAGTTATCTCCATCTCAGGAGAGGTCTTGTGGTGCAGTTGGTAGCATTCCTATCTCTGACCCAGATGCTCCAGGCTTGAATCCCATCCAGAAGTCGATGGTCATGGAAGGCCTGTTTGTAATATTGCCAAATAGCTTGGCTATCAACCCTTAAATCCATCCAATATGTCTATGGACAGCAGTACGAATGGGAGAGTCTCCTACTCAGTTATGCCTGATGCAGAGTGCTGCTCCTCAGGTTACTGCTTCCAGTAAAAACGTAGTAAATGGTTTCAAGCAAATGTAGCTATGGAGACAGGCATAAGCATGCTTGATACATCATTGGATGCTGGAAGCTTCTAAATTAATCCAGTTGGAGTAAATATCCTATCAGATCACTAGCGTGCTTTTGCTTTACATCTTGGATTTTAACAAATCTAAGTTAACTATAAATTTTACCTAACACAAAAATTAAGACTGGTGACACAATGCATTATAATGTCAAGTGGGAAATGGGGCATAATTTTATTTTTAAACTCCATTTGTTATAGTTGCAGCTGGGAAGAACAATTGGTTAAGTGCCCTGTGTGGAAATTAGTAAAATATTGCTTATATTACATGGCTGAATGAAACAGCTGCTTACAGATTTAAAAGTGACTATGTTTAGGTTGCCGCTGTTAGAGTAGCATACAATATTCTAAAAATTTTCCATGATGAACCTTATCTCAAAATTAAGCAATATATTTTGTGGTGTACATATTTTAAGACACGAAGGCACAGAACATGTAGCACAATAAATTGGGCTTGTGAATTTAAGGGTATTTGAAACCCAGTGCTAATTTACATGAATATCATCCCTCATGTTAATTATATTTAATGATTCACAAAATTTCAATCATCAACCTCCTTTTCATACGTTACACACAATTTGTATCTGCAAAGTGTGCTGTGCCTTGCTTAGAAATTATTTATTGCAACCTTAGTCACAAATAAAGTCTACATTATAAATACTGACAGGTGATTTTGCTTTCTGATCGTGTGGACTGCTGATGCATTTTTAAAGATCAAATGAGCTTTGACAATTCTGAGCGCAAGTGGAAAGATGCCAAAAGGCTATAAAAGCAATTTTGAAAAATTGCTCAACTATTGAAAGCATACAAATATAATCTGAGGGCTCTTGTGGCACAGTGGCAGTATCTATGGAAAGTCATGGGTTCAAGTCCCACCCGCTCCAGATATGTGTCATAACACTTCTGAACAGGTTGTTTAAAAACATCTACAAATGTAATCAGGAATGAGTTGGGGAAGAGATTCAATTAAGGAGCCATTCATTTAATATAAGAATGCACAATCAACATATCGAAGAAGTAACATGCTAGATCAAACATTGCATTTTGTCTCTTTTTGTCTCTTGTAACTGTAATGATTTTAAAAATGTTCTTTTGAAATTAAACTAATTACAACCAATGCATTTTAAAATTATAATTGAGCTTGTTGTGTCTACCTCTATGAAAAACATCAATTCCCATTATTTCCTCTACTCTCATTTCCTAAACCTATTACATAAGTCATCCTGTCAGATAATTTGCGTACTATTTTGTTCCACGTATATACTTGTGTAAATGTGTCAAAATATTGCATAGAATTGGAATTTGCCGACATTTGACAAAATATAAAGTCGTGTCCTGCTTCAGGTCTAGATTTCTGTGCCAATTTTTATAGCATGATCAGTCAAATTTTGGTATAGATTAGTTGGCGTGGAAACAACCAGTACTGCTTAGAAAGAGCTATGTCTGGTGGAGATTAGTGAGTAACTGGGTTCTTTGCGAGAATGATAATCGTAAAACAGTGACAGCACCAAAAATTCCATTCATTCCATCATGCCAATGCCAACCTTTTCCAAGATCAATTTAGCTAGCTCTACTTCTATATTATTTCGCTGTGGCTTCGTAATTATTTTCCTTCATGTAATGATTAAAGTGTTTTTCAAAAATATTGATTGAATTTGTCTCTAACGCCTTTTGAGACATTGTGTTGGAGATCCTAAATTCTTGCTTCATAAAGAAAAATTTTCCCCCTATTGCCTTTGGTCTTTTGAGAATCATCCTAGAAACTACCCTGTAAATAGATATAAGGATAATTAATAAAAGTTAATGTTAACACCAGCCTAGCTTCAGCAAGCAGTCTTTATTAATATTGACCAGATACACAACCTCTTCTAAACTCCTCTGTTAGCAGATGGTGGCAATAAGTGACCAATCCAGCACTTGGAAAGATAATGAAAAATTAATTATTATAGAATCCCTACAGCATGGAAACAGGCCATTCGGCCCAACAATACCACCGCCCCTCCAAAGAGCATTCCACCCTGACTCATTCCCCTACCCCTGCATTTCCCCATGTCCAACCACCTATCCTAAACTTCCCTGGATACTACAGGCAATTTAGCATGGCCAATCCACCTGCCCTGGACATCTTTGGACTGTGGGAGGAAACCGGAGCACCTGGAGGAAATCCACGCAGACACAAGGAGAATGTGCAAACTCAACACAGACAGTCGCACAAGGGTGGAATTGAACCCGGGTCCCTGGCGCTGTGAGGCAGCAGTGCTAACCACTGAGGCACCATGCCGCCCAAAGCAAAATATAATTAAGCACAAAAAAATTTTCAACAAGCCAACACACAGCGCAAGATCCCAGAAGGAAAGAAGCCTAGAAACTGAGCAACCGTCAGCTAAAATATCCATGAGCAAAGGACAGTGTGGGAAAGTGATTTGACTGAAAAGTTGCCATGGAAGAAAATTTACCTTTACCAAAGAGCCTTGAACATGTGGAAGGCCTCAAAACAAGTATAGAAGTGGAAGAACTGACATAGAAAGTTTACTAGATACCGAACTACTTTGAGATTAGCGAGAAACTGAGCAAATATCAGGTCTGCACCAGTCTCTAAATTATTAATAATTGAAGAAGTTACTCCTCATCTAAATGGCTGACCCTGTGTTGCCTTGTTCATGACTGATCTTGGCTTGCCCTCAACTCCACTCTCTTGCCCACTCTCCATAACTCTTTAACCCGTTACTAATTAAAAATCTGTCTATCTCCTCCTTAAATTTACTCCACCTCGTGGCATCCACTGCAATCTGGAATACTGAATTCTACAGATTCACAACCATTTGAAAGAAGTAATTCCTTCTTATCTCTATTTTAAATCTGCTACCACTTATCCTATGACCATGACCTCTTGTCCTAGATTGCCCCACATGAGGAAACATTCTCTCTACATCTACTTTGTAAACCCCTTTAGTATCTTATATACCTCAATTAGATCTTCTCTCATTCTGCTAAACTCCACAGCTTATAGGCATAAACTGTTCAATCTCTCTTCATAAAACAAACTTCATATCTCTGTAATCAATCTAGCGAACATTCTCTGAGCTATCTACAATGTGGCTACATCCCTGCACAAATGAGCAGGCCAAAATTGTGCGCAGTACTCTAAATGTGATCTCACTAGTGCCTTGTGCAGTTACAGCAACAATTCCCTATTTTTACACTCTATTCGTTCAGCAAGAAATGCCAACATTCCATTTGCTTTCCTTATTACTTGTTGTGCCAATATACTAGTTCCATGGAATTGCAACTTGCAGGTGTGGCCTTAACAATAACTTGTATATTGCAGCAAGACATCCTTGTGAATCAAGAAAGTCACCCATGGATCCATTTAATTTTCACAAATTTCATTTAAACCACCAAAGCTTGCCTTGGGTCGAACATCTCCACAATATCTCAATTACAAATTTCTCTTAAAGTATGATTAAGTGGGTAAAACAAATTATCACTTTTAACACCCATACTGACCTTTTCTCTCCAACAATGCAATTAGATGTCCTTGTTAAATTCGATAGACCCTAGGGTCTCATGGAAATCTCAAAAAAGGACTCTGTTCTTGCTTTGAAAACACATTTGTCCTGGAATAATACTCACTGAATATGTTCTGATAAATATTAACAGCTGTGTTAATTCTAGCATAAAGCTGCACACTGAAAATTTCACAGAAGACAAATAATTAAATTTCAAATTTTTGACATTCCACATTTAAAACAAATCATGTTTCAAATAACATGACTGTGAGTAAATTATTTTCATTCTTTTCTATTTTTGTTTGTAGGAAGTATGTGTCACTTGCTGGGCCAGCATTGAACACCCACTATGAATAGGCCTGGTGAAATTGGTGGTAAGCTGCCTTCTTGAACCACTGCAGTCCCTGGTGGTGGGGGTGGGGGGTAGTGGTTCATGGAGGTGCGGTGAATCTTAATGATTTTTTGGCATGAGTTGTATTAAGTTCTGTGGAGTCATTTTCTCCGCAAGGCTGAGCACATTTTCTCACTGTATCTTATCAAACTTGCAGTGTTAATTCATGTTTGAGCCCTTGTGGTGAGAATCACATCCAATTCCACCCTATCTCAGCATGTGCCATTCCTGGAGCAACCTTCTGCTCAGTGGAGGTCCTCTCTAAAAGACCAGCATTGCCTGTGGGCATATCATCTTCCAAAGCATTTTGTGTATTTGCTGGAACACTGCCATCTGGAAGCTGCGCCGCTCAGCTGTGGCAGGAGTTAGAAGACCTTGCAGAGAAAGGGAGGCTGAGAGCAATGGAAGGCTACGAGCAATGTTTTGCTCTGTGTTACCTCACACTGAACCATGCCATCACACCCATTTCCAAGCAATTTTTATGTTCTGACACCTGCCGCCGTCCCCCCACCCTTCCATGGAACACCTTCCCTTCTTTACTCTCATTAGCCACCATCCTCCCACACCACATATCTCACATGTCCACTGTGCTGCCTCCTCCCTCAGAATACCTCAATGCCTTTCTCCCACATGCGCCAGCCTTTACAGCCGTGCCACCCACTTGCATCTTCCTAATTCACCCCCTTTATGTCATTACAGAAGATGACATTCCATTAGAGATGAAAAAGACATAGAAAAGAAGGTAGGGTGAAGATATCTCTCTCCTATCCCATGTTAAGGAAAAGATACTTGCCCTACCAGGAGAAGACAGAAACTGGATCAATCTACTCACATTATATGGGCCAAATCAATGTCAAAGATGGCCAACTCATGATGGCTCCCCAAGACAAAGAAGATCCGCAACAATGGCTTGAATTTTTTAATTTTCTACCACCACCTGTACGAAACATTTCTGACAAGGCAACAATGGAGCTCTTAAGCTATCAATTATGTACAGTAGGAAGAGCATGAACACATGTATGACTCACTCAGAAAGAATTGTTCACAGAAACTTGCACTTTACACACTACAATAATGGATGCACAGGAGCAATCTTCCAAGATTCCGTAAATTTTGGAAATATGCCTGGAAGATTGGAAAATTGCCATTGTAATGCTTCTATTCAAAAAGAACAGGAGTCAAATGCAGGTAACTATAAGCCAGTTAACGTAACGTTTATAATTGGGAAAATATTTGGGTGTATTATATAGGATTTAACAGCATAGCATCTAGGGATACAAAATTAGTCAAGATGAGTCAGCATGATATATTAAAGGGGAAATCATGTCTGAGAGATTTATTAGAATTTTTTGAAAAGGTAACAAACGGGATAAAGGGGAAGCACCAAATGTAATATATTTGAATCTTTTAAAGATATTTGACAACATTAGTCTACTTAATAAGATAAAAACCCATGGTGTTAGAACTAGTATATTAGAATTGATGGAAGAATGGCTCACTAATAGAAGATACAAAGTTGGGATAAAATGGGGATTATCCAGATGGCAATCTGTGACAATGAAGGCACAACAACATCTCTTATTCCTCAGGAGGCTTAGGAAATTCAGCATGTCCGTAAGGACCTTACCAACCTTTACAGATGCACCTTAGAAATCATTCTATCTGGATGCATCACAGCTTGGTATGGCAACTGCTCTGCCCAGGACCATGAGAAACAACAGAAAGTTGTGTGCACAGGCCAGATCATCATGAAAGCCAACCTTCCATCCCATTCGCCCCTTTTATGTCAATACAACTACACTTCTTGTTGCCACAAAAAGGCAGCCAATGTCATCAAAGACCCCTTCAACTCCAGTAATACTCTCTTCCAACCTCTTACGTCAGGCAGAAGCTTGAACACACGTAGCAACAGGTTCAAGAACAGCTTCATCCCTGCTGTTATTAGACCGCTGATTAGATATCTGTAACTTTAAATTTAATGTTGATTTTGTTCCTATGCAGCTGTAATCTTGTATGCCTTGTTCTGTCTTAAAATCCCTATGTTCTGTATGTCCTTGTGCGTTATGATCTGCCTGTACTGCTCACAAAACAAAACTTTTCACTGTACTTAGGCATGTGTGACAACAATAAACCAAACCAAATCAAAGAGCCAAGGGATCAGTGCCGGGACTACAGCTATTTACAATTTATATTAATGACTTAGATGAGGAAAGTGAGTGTACTATTGACACGTTTGTGGATGTCACAAAAACAAATAAGAAGGCCAATGATTAGAATGACACAAAGACTCTGCAGAGGAATAAAGACAGGTTAAGCAAGTGGGCAAAAACCTAGCAGATGGAATATAAAGTGGGAAAATATGAGGTGATGCACTTTGGCAGAAACAATAGACAAATGGAATAATATTTAAATGGTGAAAGACTGCAGAAAGCTGCATAGAAAACATACAAACAAACTAAAAAGGAGCAAAAGTAAATCATTCAGCCCTTTGAGCCTGCTCCATCTTTCAGTCTGATAATGGCTGGTCATCCAACTCAATACCCTGTTCCCACTTTCTGCCTTTAGTCTTAAGTACTATATCTTACTCCTTGAGAACAGTCAATGGTTAGTCTCAGAGATAGTAGGAACTGCAGATGCTGGAGAATCTGAGATAACAAGGTGTAGAGCTGGATGAACACAGCAGGCCAAGCAGCATCATAGGAGTAGGACCAAACACTTTTGTGGAAGAGAATTCCATAGGCTCACTACTGTAAGGGTAGAAAAGTTTCTTCTTATCATCAATCTAAATGGCTTACACCATATCCTTAAACTGTGACCCCTGTCTCTGGACCTCACCAGTCATCAGGAACATCCTTCCTGCTTACTCCATCTAGTCCTGCTGGAACCTTATAGGTTTCTCAGAGATTACTCCTCATCCTTCTAAACTCCAGCCCTAACTGATCCAGTCTGTCTCCATATGTCAGTTCTGCCATCCCAGGAATCAGCCTGGCAAACATTTGCTGCACTCCTTCCAAGCTAGAAAATCCTTCCTCAGATAAACAAACCAAAACTGCACATCATACTCCAGATATCAGCTCCCTAAGGCCTGTACAATTGCAGTAAGATGTCACTGATCCTGTACTTGAACCCTGTCACTATGACGGCTGAGCATGCAGCTTAGAGGTATTTGCAAGCACTTATGCATTAGTCACATAAAGCTAGCATACAAGTAGATAATAAGGAAGGTAAATGGACAGTGGCCTTTATTTCAAAGGAAATGGAATAAGCAAAGAGGAAAGTCTTGCATAAACTACACAAGATACTAACTAGAACACACGTAGAATATTGTAAATAGTTTTGGTCCTCATCCAAGGAAAGATGTACTGGCATTTGAGGCAATCCAGAGAAGGTTCACTGGATTGATCTTGGTATGGAGGGATTGTATTATGAGGAGAGATTGAGTAGGTTGGGCTTGTATTAATTTGAGTTAGAAGAATGAGAAGCAACCTTATTGAAATATACAAGATTCTTAGGGGATTTGACAGGGTTGATGCAGTGAGGTTGTTTTGACTTGTCGGAGAGTCTAGGTCTAGAGGGCATAATCACAGAGTAAAGGATCACCCAGTTATGACAGAGATTAGGAAAACTTCTTCTCTCAGAGGGTAGTGAATCTGTGGAAATCTTTACTTCAGAGGCCTATAGAGGCTGGATCATTAAGTATATTCAAGCCTGAGGTACACAATTTTAATCAGTGAAGGGATAAAGGGACGTGGAAGAAAAGGCAGGAATGTGGATTTGAGGATTATCAGATCAGCCATGATTCCATTGAATAGTGGAGCACTTGATGAGTAGAGGATAGAGGACTTGATGGACTGAATGGCATACTTCTACTCCTATATCTTATGGATACAATATAGAAGACGATATGTTCCAACCATACTGCAGACTCCCTCCACCCCAGTTGCAGAGATCAGAACTGTGCTTGGACATAATGGAACAAGCAAGCTTACAAAGGGCACACAGGTAGTACAGTTGAAACATCACTGAATCCCACACTATCCACACCCTGGGGATAACCATTGGCCAGAAACTGAACTGGACCAACCATATAAAAACTGTGCTTGCAAGAACAATCAAAAGCTAGGAATTCTGTGGCAAGTAAGTCTCCTGTATCCTAAATGCTGCCCATCATCAACAAGGCACAGATCGAGAGTGTGATGGAACACTCTCCACTTGCCTGCATGAGTGCTGATCCAACAACACTCAAGAACTTGACACCATCCAGATTAAAGTACCTTGATTGATTGGCACTCCAACCACTATTTTCAATATTGAGCATTCACCACACAGAGGCAGCAATGCTACCTTCTGAGAGAAGTTCTCCTCATCTCTGTCATAAATGGATGATCCCTTATTCTGTGATTATGCCCTGTAAACCTAGACTCTCCAACAAGTCAAAACAACCTCACTGCATCAAGCCTGTCAAATCCCCTAAGAATCTTGTATATTTCAATTAGGTTGCTTCTCATTCTTCTAAACTCCAATGAATACAAGCCCAACCTACTCAATCTCTCCTCATAACGCAATCCCTCCATACCAAGATCAATCTAGTAGGATCAACAAAATGCAGTGTAGTAACTCCCCTCCAGCCCCACCACACCCGGCACTTTTCCCTGCAACCGCAGGAAGTGCTACACCTGCGCCTACACCTCCCCCCTCACCCCCATCCCAGGCCCCAAGAAGACTTTCCACATCAAGCAGATGTTCACCTGCACATCTGCTAATGTGGTATACTGCATCCGCAGTTCCCGTTCTGGCCTCCTCTACATTGGGGAAACCAAGCGGAGGCTCGGGGACCGCTTTGCAGAACACCTACGCTCGGTTCGCACTAAACAACTGCACCTCCCAGTTGCGAACCATTTCAACGCCCCCTCCCACTCCTCAGACGACATATCCATCCTGGGCCTCCTGCAGTGCCACAACGATGCCACTCAAAGGTTGCAGGAACAGCAACTCATATTCCGCTTGGGAACCCTGCAGCCCAATGGTATCAATGTGGACTTCACAAGCTTCAAAATCTCCCCTCCCTCCACTGCATCCCAAAACCAGCCCAGCTCGTCCCCACCTTCCTAACCTGTCCTTCCTCCCACCTATCCCCTCCTCCCACCTCAAGTCCCACCCCCATCTCCTACCTACTAACCTCATCCCGCCCCCTTGACCTGTCCGTCCTCCCTGGACTGACCTATCTCCTCCCTACCTCCCCACCTACACCCACCTTTACTGGCTCCATCCCCGCCTCTTTGACCTGTCTGTCTCCTCTCCACCTATCTTCTCCTCTATCCATCTTCTATCCGCCTCCCTCTCTCCCTATTTACTTCAGAACCCCCTTCCCCTCCCCCTTTTCTGAAAAAGGGTCCAGGCCTGAAACGTCAGCCTTCCTGCTCCTCTGATGCTGCTTGGCCTGCTGTGTTCATCCAGCTCTACACCTTGTTATCTCAGATTCTCCAGCATCTGCAGTTCCTACTATCTCTGAAGACTCCTCGAACAGCATGTTTCAAACCTGCAACCCCTACCATCTGGAAAATAAGTGCGACAAGTGTATAGTAACACTCCTGACTGAAAATTCCCCTCCAAGCTGCATACTATCTTGAATATTGAATGGCAGAGCAGGCTCAAGGTGCTGAACGGCCTAATTCTGTTCCTATATCTTATGGGTCTTAAAATGTTCTGGTCACACTCCATTAAAAAATAAGAAAAATGAATTTTTTTATCAGAGATATTGAGGGCTCCAATAAACCAATACACAAATGACACATGATCTTATACAACAGCAGAACAGTCATGTGTAGCTAACTGATGTAATTGAGGCACTGTATTCTGATCATGGGCAAAACTGAGCTGCTTGTCATTCAATAGCAGTTCGAGATTAATTATTCAATCTTCCTAAGTAACATTTCTTCCGCAAACTTAATCCATACAGATTTCCTTGTTACCTGAAGGAGTGCTGTAAAGTCAACACTATTTCTGCCTAGGTCTTTAAATGGCACCACAAGAACCAAATGTCATATCTTAACATATCTCCAGATTTATAGTTCTGAATATAATTTTAAATTATTAAAAAATTATTAAAATTATACATTGAACTATCTAGATGCAAATTCAAAGCATAGAATTTAGAACTTCAAATAGTTCAAAGCCAGTTTATTTCACTCAAACTCCGCTTTAATTCAAATCTTTCCAATTACTCTGGTACCACCACATCTGAAATAACTCCACAGGGACCGGTTTCCCATCGGGGAAACTCATATGCTGTGATAACAAAAACAAAGTTGCTGGAAAAGTTCAGCAAGTGTGGCAGCACCTGTGAGGGAGAAAACAGAGTTAACATTTCGAGTCCGGTGACCCTTCCTCATATTCTGTGATGTCCACCTGGCTTAACTCATTACAATCACGACAACATCCATCTCCCAATTGCTTCAGGTCTCCTAAAGCTAAGCTAGTTAAATTAGACAGCTCTATCAGGCATAAATCAAGATCATCACAAATTGATTGACAAATCTTTTAGATTTGTGAATTTCAGGATTCAGCACAAGATTTACCATGTGTAAACATACAGAAATCGATATGGAACTCCAAAGATGAAAGCACAAAATGTAATACATTTGTTGTGTTTTCTTCTTCCACAATCAAGATGATTTTATACAGTTTTTTTTATAAGCTTGTAATATCAAGACATATGTTTTCAATATCTCTCTAAAATAATTATATCAAAATAACTTGCACTCACCATGTCATTTTTCATGTGACCAAAATGGTTTTATTGCTATGGTAACATCTCCTTCAGCTCTATTGATTCTTTCTAACTTTGATATTATTTCCTGACTCTCTAAAGTGGACAACAGAATACTGCTAACAGCAGCTATCTCTTGGAAGTAAAAACATTTTGCCTTATTTTGAAATGTATTAATTAACAACAGGTAGTCCTTGCAGAAAATCAGACTAACGCTCACAGCAGTGGATTTGAACAACAAGTTATGAAAGAAGTACTGATGTGCTTGGGTATAGTGCCAGAACTTGAAAACACAAAGGCAATTTTATTAAAATCTTCAAAATTTTGTTCTCTTATAAATGACATGTAGTGATCAATAATGAAATAGTGTTCCTTATTTTCCATAATTTGCTTAAATTTCTAAAGGTATGAATCAACATAAAATATATTCTGATACCTCAACAGGCGTAAACAACACTACAAAGCTGATACTCAAAAGCAAGAGAAATTCTGCAGACAATCTGGCATTCCAGTAAATTTTTCTTGAGTGCTCTTTCAACCAGAGATTAAATGAACATTTCTGATGAGAAATGCCATTTTATTCTGTTGAAGCTGTACTCTGCAAACTTGTGTTTTTTTTAAAATGTTTTTATACGATTGTTAGACAAACATAGTACTCTTTAAAATATCTTCAAATAAACAAAAACATCTAAACATCTTATTTAATCTTATATTTCAACATTAGCTAATAGTATACTAAATTTCAAATGTTCAATTGTGGACGAGTAGAAAAGAAGACTGGGGGACTCAAAAGGTTATGAACATGGGTATCAGATAGCGTAAAGAAACAGAAAAGAATAATAAAAGCAGAACTCTGATCATATTTTGATCATTCTCCCTAGAACTGCAAGTTGCATTGCAAAAATGAAGATTAAGTAACACCTCTGTCAAAAAGGGAGGTAAAGTTACGTAAGTCAGCTAAAATCAAGTTAGCTTAACACTAGTTGTAAATACATTTGCAGAAAGTTTGTCTGAAGTGCTAAAGCATGACAAGACAAAATAGTACATTGCCAATATGAACCTATAATTGGTACTGACCCTTCTCCATCCTCAACCATCACAGCTGAGCAAATCCCCTCAGGATTCTACATTTTCTCCTCAGAAAGTTTCAGAAACTGAAATCATGGCTCTTTCCCAACCGGTGGCCTCACTAATGTAGGTATTATATGTTATGCTCTTCTCCAAGAGCAATGCATGCATAGTGAGGATTAGGAACTATGTACAAAGTTGCTACAATCATTGTAAGCGGAAGGCTAAAGAGAGATAGACAGACACATAACATCATGCAGCTGTCGTAAAAGTAAAATGTACTATAAACTACAGGGAAATATCTCCTTTTCCACGACGATCAACATTCACTTGAAATGTTGATTTTCTTGTTGGTAAGTGGAAGATGCTATAGAATTGAAAATCCATTTTTAAAACAATAGTAAAATTATATTTATACCAAGTAAAAAGATTTTATTCAGGTTGTCCAGCAGTTATTGTGTTTTGGGAATAGAAGATGCAGTGGCAATTGTTGTAAACTTGATAGTATGTGGATAGGTGTGTTTTTACGATTTAAAAGAATGTATTCATTTCCCCCGATGATCTAAATCACTCTTTATCAATGTTAGGCTTCAGCTTTGAAAGCGCTTGAATTTTTGGACTGCTGAAACAAAAATCACATTTGTATGTATTTTGAAATGAGTAAAGCCGTTGTTATTTACATGAGAAAGGATGTACTGGCACTGGAGGGGGTGCAAAGGAGGTTCACTAGGTTGATTCTGGAGTTGAGGGTGTTGGCTTATGAGGACAGACTGAGTAGATTGGGATTATATTCATTGGAATTCAGAAAATTGAGGGGGGATCTTATAGAAACATATAAAATTATGAAGGGAATAGAGAAGATAGAAGTAGAGAGGATGTTTCCACTGGCAGGTGAAGCTAGGACAAGAGGGCATAGCCTCAAGATTAGAGGGAGCAGATTTAGGACTGAACTGAGAAGGAATTTCTTCACCCAGAGGGTTGTTAATCTGTGGAATTCCTTGCTCAGTGAAGTAGTTGACGCTACTTCAGTAAACGCTTTTAAAAAAAGGTCGATTTTTTTTGATCAATAAAGGAATTAAGGGATACGGTGAGAACGCGGGTAAGTGGATCTGAGTCCACAAAAGGATCAGCCACGATCTTATTGAATGGCGGAGCAGGCTCGAAGGGCCAGACGGCCTACTCCTGCTCCTAGTTCTTGTGTTCTATTGTTCGAGAAAAATGGTGAATATATAATAAAGAGGAGGAATAACATCTACACAATATGAAACACTCATGAATCCTAGTGGAGTCATAATAATCACTTGCTGTGAAGAATAGACTGCTATAAATAAACTAATTTGTTATTGACAAGTGGTCTCCTTCTGAATTTTTAACTGACAGAGTATCTCTTTATGTGCATGTTAAAGTATATACTATGATGCCACATATAGAGTTATTCTAATTAGGAAGATTAGGTTTGCAAGATGGCTTCCTTTCATCTGCAAGAGGTCATCAACCTGAAACAGTGAACGGGATTTAATGAGCTCAGAGTAAGTCCTTTCCATTGGTTGGAGAAGCAGTGGAGAACTGTCAGTTCCATGACTGATGCTGGTCTTTCATGTTCAGGAAATCTGCTAGGTCTGTCAGTCAAGGACAACCTGAAGCCTCTTAGCAGGTCACAGGCAAACACCACACATTTTTTGGTCAGTATCTCGGAGGCACGGAAAAACACTTTGTCTCCCAATTAATTCCTGATGACCATTAAATTTCACTGGGTTCAGCGGTAATTGGTAACAATTGCCTCATTAATGAGCCTATCTGCCATACAAAAACCAAAAGAACTGCAGATGCTGTAAATCAGAGACAAAAGTAGAAATTGCTGGAAAAGCTCAGCAGATCCTGCAGCATCTGTGAAGCAAAATCAGAGTTAACATTTCAAGTTGAGTGACCTGCTCAACCCAAAAGGTTAACTCTGATTTCTCTCCACGGATGCTGCCAGACCTGCTGAGTTTTTCCAGCAACTTCTATTTTTGTCTCTGATATAAATATATTTCCAACAACTGGGATTTTATATCTGGCCCTTTCTCTCCACAAATGTGCAGGGTAGGTAGATTAGCCATGGGAATTCCAGTTACAGGGGGAGGGTAGGGGGACAGGTCTGGTTGGGATGTTCTTCAGATGGTCAGTGTGGATGTGATGGGCCAGATGGCCTGCTTCCACACTGCAGGGATTCTATGATTACATGAACTTAATTTGGGGCAGTCTATTCCATGCCAGAAATCTGATGTCAGTACCCAATCTTCCAGCCCCTTTTTTTGTCCACTCTTATGGCTCAATTGACTTCTCCCCATTAACTTTGTTTTCCTTTCCACTGATGCTGCCAGACCTGCTGAGTATTAATTTTATTTCATTATTCAATGTTGCAATGTAGCAAAGTATGATTGGAAAAGTTTTATGTCAAAGGATTGATGTTGTTCCACCAATAAAGCCCATCAGCCCCATCCTCTCCAACTACAGATTAGAGAGCTGACTGGAATCTGCATCATTTTCATTAGGATAATGTAGTGCAATTAAATGTCCCTCAGGCACATCATTGCCCAGCATTGGTCCCTTGGCATGATCAAGCCCCAGTGGGGTGAAAATCTCAACCCTGAGAAGCGCTGAAAGGGGCTAGCAATACTTCAATATGGTATCTCCAAAAAAGCACAGTGTAGTCCCAGGATTGATGCTGGATCCCAGGACATAGGAGAGAAAAAACAAGCAGGGTGTCATAGTGGAGTAGTCACCAGAGAAGAATGATACCTGGACTTCAGAGGTTAAATTATGAGGAGAAATTATGCAAATTAGGCAAATTAGGCCTGTTTTCTCTAGAATTTAAGAGGCGATTTGATTGAATTCTTTCAGAAATTAACAGAAAAAGATGAGGTAGATAATGATAAACTATTTCTACTGGTTGGGCATTTTATAACAAATACATTAGGGCCAGACCACTCAGGAGAGATGTTAGGAAGCATTTCCACACACAAAGGGAGGTAGAGGTTTGGAACTCTTTTCCACAAATGGCAGTGGATACTGGATCAGTTATTAATTTTAAATGTGAGATAGATAACACTTTGTTAAGCAAACGGTATTGAGGGATATGGGCCAAAGACAGGTATATGTATGGCATTAGGCCACAGATCAGCCATGATCTCATTTGAATGGTTGAACAGGTTCAAGGGTCTGAGGAACTCATGTTCCTGTGTTCCTAGAAGGGGGGAACAGGGTAATGACTTTCTGCTCCCTTCCCACCATGTCCTCTGCCCTACTTCCTTATTCATGGACTCCCTCACTTGGATCTTGAAGAGATTGTTGGAAAGCTTTTAGCAGCCTTGGGAAATCTGTGTGAATTCTTTTAAATCATTAATCCACAATTATATTTTTGTTGGTCTAAGGTTAATTGGCTTGAAATGGGTCATCAATTAACTTAATTGCCTTTCCATGCCAAGGAGCAAGATTGCCACAAAAGGCACTCCTTGTCTCCGCTTTTTTGCTTCCTGAACTCAGGAATTTAATGTAAGTATTCCAGCCAGATTCTTCCAGCCCGCCATCAATCCTACTCCATTCCTACTTTTCCTCAGCTTCTCTGAGTACTTTGGTTTGTGACATTCATCTTTCATGACGTTTTTTCCCAACATCACTTCTTGATGGATAAACTATTGAGAGACCCAACCAAGATGAGTTAAATGAGATTTGGAAGTTCATCAAGAAAATTATTTACTTTTCAACTGAGGCATGTTCAGCTTTCAAAGCATGTTCCACATTTTCTCCTTGGAAATTGATTGAGATGCAAACAATAGTTTAGAGCATTCTTGCTGGAAGAAAAACCCTTTAAATCTGCTCAGATTATCTTCAACTCTCTGAGGTTATTTCCCACAATGCAATGTAAATTTAAGAATATGATAATTTAAAAAAGTAAATGACAAAAAATCCACTGAGGTAATATCTTGTAAAGCTTTGAGGATTCTTGTTTCTCCAGACGTCACAACCAAAGCCCACATAGTATTATGCCTTGAATACAGAGATCAATTTACATGAAGACAAACTCATCCTGGTTTTCAGTGCTATACTTAACAGCCAAGATAACTTCTTATTGACCTTGTCACAGATAAATCGGAGAAGTGAATTGATTTTTTTATTGTTATTTTTGTCTTTTTCTCAATTCAGGCAGAGGGTTTTTTTTTATTTTTTTCTAATTTATTTTCCTTTACAAAACAGACTAATCTTTGCTCCCTTCAATGCCTGTGTTTGTGAATTTCAACTTAAAAAGAATCTGCAACAAACTCTTGTTAGTGTTAATACAAATGTTATATTCATGCATTCAAACCCAGCAATGATTGCCACAACAGATATAAGGAATAAAGGGAAGAAGAGTGAAAGAGTTGGCAATTAAAAATAGTTTAAAACTAAAATATATGAGCATTAATTAATGTGATTTTTGTCTGAGTCTGGAAAGTTATTGTCCTTTGAACATTACTTTTCATAAATGTTCACATTTGGTGGGTGCAATTATACAATTGTAAAATCATACAGCAGAGAAACAGCCTAAGTGTTTATGCTGACCAACAAACACCAAACACACTAATCCCGTTTACCTGCACTTGGTCCATAGCCTACTATGTCCTGGCATTTTAAATGCTCATCCAGATGCTTCTTAAATATTGCTAGAGTACCTGCCTCCATTACCCTCCCAGGTAGCACGTTCTATGTATCTACCACCCACTGGAGTGAAATGTTTTTTCAGATTTCCTCTAGACCACTTGCTCCTCACCTTAAATCTATCCCATCTGATCTTAGACATGTCTGCCATGGAGAAGAAATTTTCAAAACTGCTCTCTCTATGCCTCTCATTATTTTAAACACCTGAATCAGATCCCTCCTCAGCCTCTTGTGCTCCAGGGAAAACAAACTCAATCAATCCAGTCTCTCATCATAACTATTCCATCCCAGGCAACCTCCTGGTAAATCCCCTCTGCACTAACTCCAGTGCTGTCACATCTTTCCAATGGTGGAGTGTGGCCTAACCAATGTTTTAAAAAGTTGTAACAATACTTCCTTGCTCCTATATTCCAAACCCCAGCTAATGAAGGCCAGCATCCCACATGCCTTTTTCACCACTGTGTCTACCTGTGCTGGAGACCTTCGTGGATCTATCGAGTTGTACACCAAGATCCCTTCATTCCGTTGTACTCCCTAGGGACCTACCAACCATTGTGTAAATCCTTTTTAAACCTTCTAGTGCATCACCTCACACTTATTGGGATTAAATTCCATCTGGCATTGCTCTGCCCAATTTACCAGCTGATCAATATCAGACTGTAACCTGAGACCATCCTCCTATCAATAATTCCCCCAATTTTTGTGTCATTTGAAAACTTACTAATTATACCTTCTACATTAACACCCAAGTCATTAATGTCATACATGGCTGGTCACAGGCTTTTGATTACAAAAACAACCTTCCTCCCTCAGTCTTTGCCTCCTATTTGTAAGCTAAGTTTGGATGCAGTTTGCCAACTTGCTATGTATCTCATGCGCTCTTACCTTTTAGACCAGCCTTCCATATGGGACCTTGTCAAAGGCCTTACTGAAGTTCATGTAAACCACATCAACTGCATTACCTTCATCAATATTTTTAGTCACCTTTATGAAAAACTCATTTCAATCAGTCAGACGGGATCTCCCTCGAACAAATCTGTGCTGACTATCCCTGATCAATCACTGCCTTTCCAAGAATTGATTAATGATGTCCTTTAGAATTTTTCCAATAATTTCCCAACCACTGATATAAGACTAACTGGTCTGTAATTAAACACAGCAAGTATGCAGCATCTATGGAGAAGAAGCAGAGTTAATGTTTCAGATTTAATGGCTCTATTCCTTGATCTGATCTGCAAAGATATTTCTTGGTCCTTCTTTGCCCTCCTAATTTTCTTTTTTAGCAACTTTTTACACTCTTCATATTTCTGAAGGGCCTCCCCTGTTTTTGATGTGCTGTGCCTGATACATGCTTCCTTCTTTTTCTCTACAAAACTCTCAATATCCCTTGACATCCTGAGTTCACTGGAATTGCTGCCCTTGCCCTTCACTCTTAGAGGAACATAATGGCCCTGAACTCTCACTATACTACTTTTAAAAGACTCCCACTTTCCAAATGTAGACTTACATGTAAGTAGCTGCTCCCAGTCTAGGTTTGCCAGATCCTGTCAAATGACATTGAAATTAACCTTCCTCCAATTTAGACACTTAACATCTACATGGGGAGGCATTAGTTTAATGGTATTATCGCTGGACTGTTAATCCGGAGACCCCAGTAATGTTCCGGGACCCTGGTTTGAATCCTGCCACAACCAGATGGTGGAATTTGAATTCAGTGGAAAAACAAATCTGGAATTAAACATCTAATCTGTCAATTGTTAGGAAAAACCATTTGGTTCACTAACATCCTTTAGGGAAGGAAATTGCCATCCTTACCTGGTCTGGCCTACGTGTGACTCCAGATGCACGGCAATGTGATTGACTCTTGTGGCAATAAATGTTGGCCTAGCCAGTGACACTCTCATCCCATGAACGAATTAAAATAAAATATTTTTATCTCTTTCTGTAATGACTTTGAACCTTAGATTTATGGTCGCTATCTTCAAAAATCTCACCTCCTGAAACTTCAACAATTTGATTGGTTTCATTCCCCAGGATTAGGTCTAGCACTGCCCCATTTCTAGTAAGACTATCTACATCCTGGCACAAAAAGCTTCCCTGAGTGCACTTTAAAAATTCTAACCTGTCTAATCCTTTGACACTAAGGCAATCCCAGTTAATGTTAGTAAAGTTTGAAGTCCCCTATAACTAGAACCCTGTTCGTCTCACGATTTTCTGTGATTTGCCTACATATTTGTTCCTCTATCTCCCTCTGTCTGTTGGGAGGCCAATAGTTAATCCCAGCAATGTAATTGCCCTTTCTTTATTCATAAACTCTACCCCATAGCCTTATTTGAAGACACTTCTAGGATATCCACCATCGTTACTGCAGTTATGGTTTCATTTACCAAAAATGTCCTGATCTCTTCTACATCTCCCTCCCATCCCACCTGAAACTTCTCTATGCTGGAATGTTGAGCTGTCAGTCTGCCCTTCCTTCAATCATGTCTATTTGATTGCAACAATATCATATTCCCACGTGTTAAACAATCCTTTAAGTTCATCTACCTTACCAGTCAAGATCCTTGCATTGAAATAGGTACAATTTAGCTTTCCAGACCTCCCATGTATATGTCACACCATGTATTCTCTGACTACTGGAGTGTCTTAACATTGCTTGTAATTGGACTTTGCTCCTGACTTTACATCTGTTCTATGCTCCATTCCCCTGCCAATTAGTTTAAAAGCTCTCTAACAGCATGAGCAAACCTCCCAGCAAGGATATTAGACCCATTCCGGTTCAGCAACCCGTCCAGCTCGTACAGGTCATACCTACCACACAAACTAAAAAATCTAAAACCATCCTTCCTACACCATCTCGTTAGTTCATCTGACCTAACCTCCTATTCTTATACACAGTAGCGTGAGGCAGTGGAAGTAATTTGGAGATTACAGCTTTAGTAATCTTAGTCTATGACCCGACTCTCAATTCCTGCTGCAGGATCTCATTTCTTTTTTGACTCATGCCATTGGTGCCGATGTGTGCCATGACTTCAGGCTGTTCACTGTCCCCTTCAGAATGCTTTCAATCAATCTGGGACATCCCTAACCCTGGCATCAGTAGGGAGACATGCCATTTGACAGTCTCATTTGCTGCCACAGAAATGGCCATCAGTTCACATTATAATTGAGTCTGCAATCAGTAAAACTGTCCCAATCTTTCTCCTCCCCTCCTATGCAGCAGAGCCGTCCATGGTGCTACAAAGTTGGGCTGGAGCTACTTTTCACTGAGAAGCCATTCCCCCCCCCCAGTTGTATCCAACATAGTTAAGCTGTTTGAGAGAGGAATGGCCACAGGGGACTGCTGCACTGTGCGCCCATATCTGCTAGTCTTCCTGGTGGTCACTGATGTTTCTTTGTCTGTGTAGCTCTTCCTTGTTGTGTGACCAGCTCACTAAATGTACTATCCATAACATCCTCAACATCATGAATTCTCTATAGTGAGTTGTTTTTTTAAAATTCATTTGTGGAATGAGCTCAATCCACTCCTCTGATTCGACTGCTCCGAATGACCTTACATTTGTTTTAAAGTTGACCAAGGAATTATGGGATATGAAAACAGAAATTGCTGGAAATCTCAGCAGGTCTAGCAGCATCTGTGGAGAGAAAGCAGAGTTAACATTTTGGGTCCAGTGACCCTTCCTCAGAACTGATAGTAATGAGGAAAATGATGGTGTATATGTTGAAGACGAGGTGAGGGGAGGAGGATGGGTAAACGATCTGTAGAGATGAAGTCCGGAGAGAGAGAAAAACAGTTGGGTTGACAAAGGAATGGGTAAAGGTCAGCCTGGGAGAATGAAAAGCTACTAACGGAGACAATTAGTGGCTAAGAATGGGTTGTTTATGAGACTAGCCCATGTGGTGACAGGGTCTGGTGTTTGGGGATTGAGGCAAGGACATATGAAAAGGTGCTCAGGCCCAGAAGTTATTGAACTCAATATTGAGTCCTGAAGGCTCAAGTGCCCCAAGCGGAAAATGAGGTGCTGTTCTTCCAACTTGTGTGAAGAGAAATCAGAGGTAACATTTCAGGCCTAGGCTCTGAGAAAGGGTCACCAGACCCGCAATGTTAACTCTGATTTTTCTTCAGGGATGCCACCAGGCCTGCTGAGCTTTTCCAGCAATTTCTGTATTTGTTTCTGATTTACAGCATCCACAGTTATTTCATTTTTTTCTTCCAGCTTGTCCTGATCTTTGCTGGAGAATTGCAGCAAGCCTGAGATAGGGATGTTGTTCAGGGAACAAAGTGGCATGTTGATGTGGCAGGCAACTGGAAGCTCAGGGCCATTCTTACGAACAGAATGTAGGTGTTCTGTGAAGCAATCACCCAGTCTGCACCTCCCCAGTGTAGAAGAGACCACATTGTGTGCAGCAAAAGCAACAGATTAAATTGAATGAGGTGCAGGTATATTACTGCTTCATCTGGAAGGTGTGTTTGGGCTGTTGGATACTGAGGAGGGAGGAGGTAAATGGGCAGGTGTTACACCTTAAGCAATTGCAGGGGAAGGTGCTGTGGAGTTGTGGGGAGGTGTTGGGAGTGGAGCAGTGGACAAGGGTGTCCCGGAAGGAACGGTCCCTGTGGAAGGCTGACAAGACAGAGGAAAGGAATATGTGTCTGATGATGGGATCCCTTTGGAGGTGGTGGAGATGGCAGCTAAGGATCCTCTGGATGTGGATCTTGGTGGGATAGTAGATGAGGACAAGAGGGACCCTACTGCTGTTACAGGACAGAAGAAAGACAATGAGGGGCAAAGCATGGGAGATGGGTCGGACATGTTTGAGATTCCTGCCAACCACGATGGTGGGGAATCCTTGGTGGAGGAGGAAGGTGGCCATTTCGGAGTCCCCCTTGTTGAAGTTGGCATCAGTGGAACAGATGTGACAGAGACGGAGAAATTGGGAGAATAGAGTGGAGTCTTTACAAGAGGCAGGGTGTCAGAATGTATAGTCAAGATACCTATGAGATTTGGTTGGTTTGAGGTGGATATCAACGGCCAGATTATTCCCAGAAATGGAAACCAGGATGTTGAGGAAGGGAAGAGAGGAGTCAGAGATGGACCAGGTGAAGGTGAAAGCAAGGTGGAAATTGGAAGGAAAATTGATAAACATTTCTAATTCAATTTTGTGGTCATGACATACCTCTGGTGCTTGGAGGAGTTAAGGTTAATTATATTTCTTCATTTCAACAGGGTTTCTTGCAGAAAGGAAAAGTTAAAGCGGTATACATTCATTCTCTCGTTCACTCTTAAAGTTAAGGATACAACTAACTGGTGCAATGTCAGTTCCCTGTTGCATTCTGCAGGTCAAAACATTAGTGATGATGCTGTTCTTTCCCACAATGTGACTTGATTTTAAAGACCGGAGGAACAAGTTGTAGTGCTATGATCCAGCATTGGTTGCTTTGCAATTTTCTAGGAATTTCAAAGCGGTTGTGTTGTTTATCTACCAGGATGGCCTTCAATTTTCATAAAAGCCTCTTGGCACTATTCTAACCACCATGTCTGTGATTTTCTTTTTGGCCCTGTTAGTTTCTAAAGACATTCAGATAGATTGTAGAATAGCTGGGTCCATCTATTGCGTAGATTACCATTCAGTAAAAGGCATTTTTAAATGCAAATTGACATGACTTTACTCCACTATAGATCATGTGAGGAGAGAAGGGCTGAGATTTCTCTCCCTCTTGATATGTAAAGTCTTCACGAGCCTAGAGAAACTGTGTAATGTTATCATGGAACTGCTGCTCATTGAGAATAAATAGTGTCTGCAGAGTTAAGTGAAAGAAAGAGAAAAACAGACAGAGAGCTAAGCAGATTCTGAAGGCTAGCCATAGAAGCATTGAAACATAGAAACTAGGAGCAGGAGTAGGCCATTCGGTCTTTCAAGCTGCTCTGCCAGTTGATATATTCATTGCTGAGCCTTTATTTCGATGTCATATGCTTGTTTTGTCCCATACCTTTTGGTGCCTTTTGTATATAAGAATTTCTCAATCTCTTTCTTAAGTATATTCTGTGATTTTTTTTGGTAGTGATTTTAATGAGGTCAGCCAGCTAGATTGTTAGTCTTGTCCAATCAGAGAGCCCTGGCTGATATGCAAAATGGGGGCGTGTCAGAGATACTGAGACTCTGGTGCCTGACTCTGTATGAGGCAACACTGTAATCAAGAATGATTTAGGTGTAAATAAAGAGTGACTTGATGATGGGTTGCTGGTTTCTTTGAAGTTATATCAATTTGACATCCTCCCTCCATTTAGGCTGATCAATCCTGCTAGAATATTAGACATTTTGACTAGATCCTTCCATGAGAATGTTAGGAACCCATACGAAAAAAAAACATGTGGAGTAGATAGTAGTGTGTATGAAATAGTCTTTCAATGACTCAACAACAATAGTAGTGCCTGGCACTCTCAGGATATGCAATAAACAATGTTATTAAGAGGCCCAAACCTAAAGATGATACTAGGCCTTGCCTTCTTGTCAATCAATCTGTCTTCAATGCAAACTCTCTCACATGGGCATGAAACCACGTAACAAAAGACGCTGGCAGAAATAGAAACCAGACTACAAAATCATGCAGCAGTGAAAATGAAGAAACAAATTTGAAATCATTTGGAGGAAAGAAACACACACATACACACGCACACACACATACGCACATGCACACACAAGTACGCACATGCACGCACACACACATGCACACACATGCACACACATATACACACACACGCGTACACATGCACTCACACACATACACACACGCACGTACACGCACACACACATGCACACACACAAGCACACACACGTACACACACGCACACACATGTTCACACATGTACACACATGCACATACACACATACAAACATGTACATACATGCACAAACACATGCAGACACGCACACACACATGTATGCACATGCACACATGCACACATGCACATGTACACACAGCGCACACAGGTACACACACACGTACGCACATGCACACACATGCACACACACATACACACAAACACACACACATAAGCACACGCACACACACATACACACACACACGCGCACATGCACACACGCACACACACACGTACACACCCACACACACATGCGCACATGCACACACGCGCACGCACACACACACACATGCACACACACCCACACACCCACACGCACATGCACACATGAACATGCACATGCACACACACACACACACAAACACACATCAGTGCAGCTTTAAGGGCAGCAAACAGCCAATAAAGCCACAAACTGAACAGCTGCTGTGGAGAGAAAATCTCTGAACAGGAAGCTCCTACAGAGAAACCACCAAAAACAGCACTAAAGGCTTTTACAGTCAGCAATATGAGAAACATGTTTTTTTTAAAGGAAATCTATAAGAACAGTAAAAGCCCACAAGCACCAAGGAAATAAACTGACTGATCACCCATAAAAAGAGGACAGTTATGAAACACCGAATGCAAATTTGATCCCTTAGAGGCAAACAAAAAGCACAAAATTTCAGCTCCATCTGAAAAACTTGGCTTGGAAACAGTTAAGGCATCTAATAGTGATTCAACAATTTCTAAACTATTTATTCATTACAAAGTTAAAAACAACTAAGTTAGGAAAACAAGCACACAAGCTTAAATGACTGAAAATATTAAGAATAAAAGCAATTTAATGGAATTCAGATTTTGCGAGTGCTCACATTGAAGTTAGTTAAATCTTTAGTACATGGTATATAATAAAATAAATCATAATAAGAGAGCAGTTAGAAATACTTAAATAATCAAGAGAGGCAGCATGGCTTCATAAAGAGATAATTATTCCTGACAAATCTATTAGAATTATTTGAGGATGTAACACACAGGACAGATAAAGTGGAACAAGTGGTTCTAATGTATTTGGATTTCCAAACGTATTCATTAAGGTACCACACATAAGGTTACTTAATAAAATGGTGATGGGGCCCATATCCTAGCTTGGTTAGAATATTGGCTAATTAATATAAAACTGAAAAATGGAGACAGAATGGTACTCAGGTATGATCATACCTCCTGCACCCAATAGCTGAATCCAATCTCAATAAAGGGCATGCCAGAGAAATCATTTTACGTTCATGTTCAGAGAAAATTTGGCTAAGCTTTCCATCAGTGGACTATTTACAAAGCTCAAAGCCAAAGTAGGTATTGTCATGTTCCTCTGGATGAGATGTCTTGGCTTCTTACAACCTTCATCACTCATTTCAGTTGCTAATGTTTCAATAGACTATCCTTTGGTATCATTTTTACCCCCGACATTTTCCAAACTGCCCATGTTCAACACTTTACAGGGACTACGTTATGTCAAATGCCACTCAAATGAGATATACTGAAATGATCCATGATGCAATGTCCTGAAATGTTTACAGCAGCTGGCCTTACACTGACTGACAAATATATATGTTCTAGGTATTCTATTCATTTTCTAAGTCACATCATCAGCAAGGATGGGATATCATCCGATTCCCAACAATAAAAGTGGTCAAAACGTTTCCATGTCCAAAGTTGGTGTATGATCTGCCAAAGGGTTCTGGGTATAGTGAATCAGCTTGTTGAGTTTTACTATTCCTTATCTCTGTTACTCAGCCCAAAAATATCTTAAGTTTCAAACATTCTAGTAGAGTGTACATCAAGCAATGACCTTCCAGAAGGTTATGTGTTGAAATCCACTGATATCTTAGCCCATTACATTCTATCATATTTCATGATTTATGTTGAAATGCCACAGGCATTGCAACAGTTCTTTTCCAGGAACAGCTGTATGGATGTCAAAAATCCATATATTCTGCTTCATGGGTATAATCAGATATCGAAACCCAATATACCATAACTGAGAAAGCAGTTTTGCAGTTACATGGACACGTAAAACATGCTCTGCTTACATTTTTGGACTCAAAATTATGTTTGAGATTAATCATAAATCGTAATGATTGCAGCAGCTTAAGCAGTTACCTCACCAGCACTTTAAAAGGGCTATTATGAATAGGTAATGCATCATATATAAAGACCTTTGGTATCCTAGTCAAAAAGCGATGGGGAAGAAGCTGCATATTAATGAGGCTGTTAACAAGAAATAATCCCTATTAAAAGTCATCTTGCCTAGTGAGAATCTCATCTGAATGGAATTTAGTTCGAAAATACAGCTAATTGTTTTTAAGGAGATAGTAAGAACTGCAGATGCTGGAGTCAGAGATAACACAGTATGGAGCTGGAGCAACACAGCAGGCCAGGCAGCATCAGAGGAACAGGAAAGTTGATGTTTTGGTTTGGGACCCTTCTTCAGAAAATTGTTCTTAACATTGATATAAGCCCCACTGGGCCTCTTGTGCAGTTCTCCCAGATTTCTCAGCACAGTCCATGTTGTTCAAATCTCTACAAGATTCCACCCAGCATGTTTCTACAAATGAGACATGTGACATTCAAGAGAGATGAAGAGTTAGCTTTGTCTTGGTAATTGCTGGAAATTTCCATAAACAGTCAATTTTGCCCATTCTGTGTTTAATAGCAGGAATTTAAAATTGATCAAGAATCCATTTTGAATATTAAAATGGAGAGTATTGTTTTTCAAAACAAAAACACAATTTAGGATCTTTCTTCTTGCTGTGTGGGGATGATATTAGCTTTTGGAATGTTGGTGTATTTGCCCTAATTTCTAGTCTGCTAGTGTAATTAAAAACCTTTCTTTGGCTTCGGGATTTGACAATTTGGTACATTGGCTTTTTGTGAACTAATATGTCCAAAAGTCAAGGTTGAAGCGGAATAAGGACTGCAGAAATACCAAAACATCTAAAATGCCTCTGAAGCGAGCATTATTAATAACAATTGTTTGGGAGACAATAATTAAGTTGTTAATAAGATGTATGAATAAAATGAGTTGCTTTAGCAAAGCACTTACACAGCATGTTAAAAACATAGAAGGCAATGACTCAGATTACCCAAATGTAAACAGTATCATCTGCTGATGTGAATGTTTTTACTAAGATTGATAAATAACAAAATACCAGGTGTCCTGGGAGTTAGATACAGCATGATGTAAAATAAAGTGAAGTAATTTTTTTTGGAAGCAAGAATCAGAGAAAGTAACTGTGTCAGATGATCAGATGTTAAAATATATAGTGACAAAACAAGACATAGGTCTCACAGTCAAGTTTATAAAATTTAATATGAAGCCACACAATTAAATATTAGGGCAGGTGAGCAAAAATGTGGTCAAAATGTAAGCTTTTAAAAAATGTTCAAATGGAGGAGAGAGAAGTTTTGGGAAATGAGTTCCAGAATTTATGGCCCCAACAACTGAAGTCAATATAGCCTGTGGTTGAGTGTTGAAACTAAGGAATGTGCAATAAGCCACAATGGAAGAGGAAAGATATCTTCGATGGTTATAGTTCTAGAGCAGATTTTAAAGGTGGGGAGGAGCAAATCAAAAAGAATGAAAATATCTTAATGAAAACTTGATGTGGGTCTGCAAGTGTGATAGAGAATAAGGATTATAAAGGAGAGGTGAGTGGGATGGGACACAATGACATTTTAAATAGAGGTCACACGCTTAGTTGGTAGACACACTGAAGTGTGATTTTGTAATTACAACTATACCACCACCAACTATGCAACAGTCTGGACGATGTTTCATTAAGGGGGAATTTGTCATGACTTATTAGCCAGGCAACCACAGCTTCAATGCAGTCATCCAGCATAAGCTTTTACATGGCAATGATCTTGTGCACATGCAAACTTACATTCTGGAGGGAAGTGTGGAGAAAGATAATGTTTAGAGAAATAAATTTGTTTTTAAGTGAAAGATTTGAATTTAAATAGAGAAACAAAAGGGCCTAGATATGCAGATAGCTTGGCCATTAAAGTTAGCAGTGCAAATAATAAGGTTATAAAAATTAAAATAAAATCCTATATCTGGCAGCATGAAATAGTTAAAATGAAATATCAAATATATCCGAGATTTTAATTAGATGGAATATATCTGTACAATTTTGGACATCCCAACAAAAAAAAAATTGGAAAATATGCAGCACTGATTTTTTTGGGTGTCACCAAGGTTACAGTTGCCAAGAGATACCATAGAATCTCAATCTTCTTTCATTAGAGCTGAAAAACTTATGTTATACTCTGGAAGATTATAAATTCTTGTGACAACATTAATGGTGATAGATTCTTTTTAATAGTCGACAATCTAGGACTAACTGGGCACAAATTTATATGAATCACCAAAACAATTAAAGTGGGTGGGAGTTACATACAAATCATTTAAATGCTGGGCAGGACTGAAGGTGAGTGGTTAATGGCGGAGAAAGGAATTGTCTGTCACAAGTTATTGTTGAAGTAAGTTCCATAATAAATACTTTACAAGGAATTGTATCTTTGCTTAAAAAGAGGACTATTGCAAGGTGTTAAAATAATTAAAACTATTGCTTTCATTTAAGTAGTGAAAACACTGAGAAAGATTGAAAAAATTAATAACTCTGGTGTAACTATGACTCAGAATTTTCTTGGGGTTGAACTTCCTTCATGATTCTAAGAATGATGGAGATACTGCTTACACAATCCAAACAGGCTTCTGCTGCATGCCTCGTGAAATTGCTGCTTCAGAAAGCGTATTATTCTGAACGAATCCTGAGTATATGATTCCGAAAGTGGATGGTAGGCAATCAGAAATTACATCAAGCCTGGCTTCTTCCTTAAGTCCTGAATTACTCCAAACTATGAAGGTAACATGTCAGCTGATATCCATGCGTGAGGGGGAGAATGCTTACTTCTCACTACCTTTTACCAAGTGCACAAAAATAACTCCCTTGACTAATGAAACAGCTTTACTGATACTGAAAGATTCACAGTGCAGCTATGTGGACAGTTGTAAAGCTTATCAGCCTGCAGACAGAGTGTTGCAGATAACTCAGAGATAGTAAGAACTGCAGATGCTGGAGTCAGAGATAACACAGTGTGGAGCTGGAGTAACACAGCAGGCCAGGCAACATCAGAGAAGCAGGAAAGTTGACGTTTCGGGTCAGGACCCTCCTTCAGAAATGGGGAGGGGGAAGGGAGCTGGGAAATAAATAGAGAGAGGAGGGGTGGGACTTGGGAAGGTAGGTGGGATGGTGTTAGGTGATTGCAGGTAGGGAGTGGTGGGGATTGGTCAGAGAGGTGGAAGGAGTGGATAGGTGGGATAGAAGATGGACAGGTTGTGTCAGGTCAGGGAGGCAGGGATGAGAGGGAGGGTTGGTCATGGGCTGGGCTGGGGGGGTGGGGAAATTTTAAAACTGGTGAATTTTATGTTGTAGGTTCCTGAGGCAGAATATGAGATGCTGCTCCTCCAGTTTGCGGATGGTGTCAGTGTGACACTGGACACGTTACCCAGGGAGTGGGAAGGGGAGTTAAAATGGATGGCGGCTGGAAGGTGTTGTTGTTTGACATGTACTGAGTGCAGATGCTCAACAAAACGATCTCTGAGACTACAGAGATAGTAGGAAGTGCCGATGCTGGAGAATCTGGAAAAAGCTGACGTTTCGGGTCTGGACCCTTCTTCAGAAATGGGCTGAAGAAGGGTCCATACCCAAAACGTCAGCTTTCCTGCTCCTCTGATGCTGCCTGGCCTGCTGTGTTCATCCAGCTCTACACCTTGTGATCACTGAGACTACGCTTGGTCTGACTGATGTAGAAGAAGCCATATCAGGAGCAGCGGATATAGTAGACCAAGTTGTCTGATGTGCAGGTGAACCCCTGTCTGATATGAAACGTTTGTTTTGGGCTTGAATGGAGGTGAGGGGGTAATTTTAGGGACAGGTGTAGCACTTCCTGCGGTTGCGGGGAAAGGTGCAGGGTGTGGTGGGGTTAGTGGAGCGGATGAGGATGTCACGGAGAGAGTGGTCCTCACAAAAAGCAGATAGAGGTGTGGAGGGAAATACCTCTTTGGTCGTGGGGTCGAATTGTAGGTGGTGGAAGTGGCGGATAATGATATACTGGATGTGGAAGTTAGTGGGTGTTATGTGAGGACAAGGGGGAATCTGTCTTTAATTTTGTTGGGGGGAGGGGTTGTGAGGGCAGAAGTGCAGGAAACGCAGGAGACGGGTTGAAGGCATTTTCAATCATCGGAGGGGGGAAGTTACAGTTCTTGAAATAGGAGGACATCTGGAATGTCCGGGAGTGGAACATCCCATCTTGGGGGCAGATGCAGTGGAGGCAGAGGAATTAGGAGTAGGAGATCACATTCTTTCAGGAGGGTGGGTGAGAGAAGGTGTAGTCCAGGTAGCTGTGGGAGTCGGTGGGCTTGAAATAGGCATCAGTTTTGAGGCGGTCACCAGAGATGAAGACAGAGAGGTCCAGGAATGAGAGGGTGGTACTGGAGATGTCAAGGTGAATTTGAGATTGGGGTGAAAGGTATTAGTAAACTTGATGAACTGTTCAAGCTCCTCATGGGAGCACGAGCCAGTGCCGATACAGCCATCGAAGTAGTGGAGGAAGAGGTGGGGGATAGGGCCAGTGTAAGCGTGGAAAAGGGACTGTTCCTTGTATCCTACGAAGAGGCAGGCATAGCTTGGGCCCATGCAGGTTCCCATGGCTACCTCCTTGGTCTGTACAAAGTGGGAGGAGTTAAAGGAGAAGTTGTTCAGGGTAAAGATGAGTTCTGTGGAGTGGATGAGGGTGTCGGTGGAGGGAGACTGGTTGGGCTTGTGGGAGAGGATAAAGCAGAGGCCTTTTAGGTCATCTGCGTGGAGGATACAATTGTTCAGGAATTGAATGTCCATAGTGAAGATGAGGTGTTGAGGGCCACGGAATTTGAAGACTTGGAAGAGGTGGAAGGCTTGGGTGGTGTCCACAATGTAGGAGGGGAGTTCCTGGATAAGGGAGAAAAAGGCAGAGTCAAGGTAAGCGGAGATGAGCTCAGTGGGGCAGGAGCAGGCAGAGACAACGGGTTGGCCGAGACAGTCAGGTATGTAAATTTTGGGAAGGTGCTAGTAAAGGGTGGTGTGGGGTTGGAGAACTATGAGGTTGGAGGCTGTGGGTGGGAGGTCACCTGAGCTGATGAGGTTATGAATGATCTGAGAGATGATGGTTTGGTCATCGGGGTGGGGTCATAATCGAGGGGGTGGTAGCAGGAGATGTCAGAGAGTTGGCGTCTGGCTTTGGCTATGTAAAGGTCAGTGCTCCATACCACCACTGCGCAATCATCTGGCACTTCACCTGTGACCAGTCAGTATTAAATATCTGTGTCAGGGCAACAGCAATCTCCTCCTTTACCTCTCAAAACAAGCCTTCATGTCAGGCTTTCATATCCTTCCAAAGTGTTGTGCTCAAAACTGGATGCAATACTCCAGTTAAATCCAAACCAGCTCTTTTTGTACAGATTTAATACAGGTTCCTGCATGCCCTATTGACGGTGTTCTCAACCACACAGTAAGTATGGATTGCACTTCAACAGCCCATTCTCTTGGGCTTGGTGACTCAATAAGTCAAGATTAATAAATATTTGTAATTTCTAAACTAGCTGCAGGCATATGTTGTGGTTGTGTCTACTGGACCCATCGGAGATAATGTGAGTAAGTTCACTGCCACAGAGTGAAACTCTGTCTTGTTGCACAGGATAGATTTATTACATAATAATCAGCAGTTAGTTGCATTATATCTGAGTTGCATGATAGACCACTGTGAAACCTTGACCTAATCTTAAGACTAAGTATACATTACTGTTTAGCTACATGGAACTTAGCACTAGAACAATAAAAACTAAATTTGTTAGCTCCTCCCAGGAACAGTTCTTTGTTGTGTAATGGGTGGGTTTATGTTATAATTCTATGAACCTTTTTAGGTACCATCTGTGAGATCCAATCTTTATCTTTTCAAAGAATGCAAGTAGTTTAGTTCATCAAAATATTTTTTCATATGATAAATACTTCACCAGATTTCATTTTATTGATAATATAATGCTTTATGTGTTTGCAAGTATAGTTAACGATGTAGTATTTTCTTTTACTGCGACTGATGAAAGGCTACATTGGAAATAACATTACTATCTTCTACATCAATGCCTTTAAATTTTCAACTACTTTGTACCTTAAAGTTATCATTTAGAATTCAGCAATCTTTACCATTTCTGAAATGGTGTGAAAATTCAATAGTCTAATTAAATTCTCAATTACAATGTCCATAATCAAAACTAAAGCCAAAACCAACTGATTAGAGAACTAAGAAACAAAGACTCTAGATTAATAAGAATGTTCGATAAAATAATCTTAAGCAAAAAGTACAAAACTGAACTTTTTTTACACAGTAGAATTCTAATCATAATGAATCACAGAAGGACAAACCATGGTGCCAAATAGCCCTGTGGGGCTTTGTGTTAATTTTCTAATACATCGCAGTATTAATTGGCAGGATGCAGATTCCCCCATGCTTCCAAATATGGTGAGATTTCAGTCTCATTTTCCCCATCTGGTTGAAGACACCAGGCAGTGACAAGATACTTTCAAACCAAAACAAAGAATAATCAAAGAATTAATTATCCAAACCATTTTTAGCTAACTCCTTGCTTTTTCAGTTTTTACATGGGAATTATGATGATTTTGAAGGGCTTCAGAAGTATAATTAATTTATTGCTATTTTGAGTTGAACTGGCTTTGAATAAATTCTGTTTGACTGGTAAGGAAGGAATGTAAAGCTGAAGACATAAAGCTGAAGTACACAGCAATATCCATATTCTAGATTTTACGGACCATCAGGAAACTGTCAGAGTAGTTATCTGCTAGGATCGGAGCAGTTGCCTTTTATTAAGAACAGTTCATATGTTCAAAGAGCTTAAGTGCATTCTCATTTTTTCTTTCTTTTTGCAAGATACGGTCGGGTGCGGCTGAGTGTGAAGGGGTGCATTTCAAGATATAATATGATCCTAACACATAACTACGCTGACAGTTTTCTGATGGTCCGTAAAATCTAGAATATGGATACCACTGTGTACTTCAGCTTTATGTCTTCAGCTTTACATTCCTTCCTTACCAGTCAAACAGAATTTACTCAACTCACCATTTTTGGAAGCATGGGGGAATCTGCATCCTGCCAATTAATACTGCGATGTATTAGAAAACTAACACAAAGCCCCACAGAGCTATTTGGCACTATGGTTTATCCTTCTGTGATTCATTATGATTAGAATTCTACTGTGTAAAAAAAAGTTCAGTTTTGTACTTTTTGCTTAAGATTATTTTATCGAACATTCTTATTAATCTAGAGTCTTTGTTTCTTAGTTCTCTAATCAGTTGGTTTTGGCTTTAGTTTTGATTATGGACATTGTAATTGAGAATTTAATTAGACTATTGAATTTTCACACCATTTCAGAAATGGTAAAGATTGCTGAATTCTAAATGATAACTTTAAGGTACAAAGTAGTTGAAAATTTAAAGGCATTGATGTAGGAGATAGTAATGTTATTTCCAATGTAGCCTTTCATCAGTTGCAGTAAAAGAAAATACTACATCATTAACTATACTTGCAAACACATAAAACATTATATTATCAATAAAATGAAATCTGGTGAAGTATTTATCATATGAAAAAATATTTTGATGAACTAAACTACTTGCATTCTTTGAAAAGATAAAGATTGGATCTCGCAGATGGTACCTAAAAAGGTTCATAGAATTATAACATAAACCCACCCATTACACAACAAAGAACTGTTCCTGGGAGGAGCTAACAAATTTAGTTTTTATTGTTCTAGTGCTAAGTTCCATGTAGCTAAACAGTAATGTATACTTAGTCTTAAGACTAGGTCAAGGTTTCACAGTGGTCTATCATGCAACTCAGATATAATGCAACTAACTGCTGATTATTATGCAATAAATCTATCCTGTGCAACAAGACAGAGTTTTACTCTGTGGCAGTGAACTTACTCACATTATCTCCGATGGGTCCAGTAGACACAACCACAACATATGCCTGCAGCTAGTTTAGAAATTACAAATATTTATTAATCTTGACTTATTGAGTCACCAAGCCCAAGAAAATGGGCTGTTGAAGTGCAATCCATACTTACTGTGTGGTTGAGAACACTGTCAATAGGGCATGCAGGAACCTGTATTAAATCTGTACAAAAAGAGCTGGTTTGGATTTAACTGGAGTATTGCAACCAGTTTTGAGCACAACACTTTGGAAGGATATGAAAGCCTGACATGAAGGCTTGCTTTGAGAGATTGCTGTTGCCCTGACAGAGATATTTAAAACCTGACTGGTCACAGGTGAAGTGCCAGATGATTGGAGTATAGCTAATGTGGTTCCTTTGTTCAAGAAGGGCAGAAGGATAGGCCAAGTAATTACAGACCAATTAGTTTGATGGCAGCAGGAGGAAAATTATTGGGATAAGTTCTGAGGGACAGGATTAATCAACACTTGGAAAGGCAGGGATTGATCAGGGATAGTCAGCATGGATTTGTTAGAGGAAAATCTTGTCTGACTAACTTATTTGTATTTCTTTAAAAGGTGACTAAATATATTGATGAAGTGAGTGTAGTTGATGTGGTTTACATGGACTTCGGTACGGCCCTTAACAAGGTCCCACATGGAAGGCTGGTCCAAAAGGGTAGAGTCCATGGGATCCAAGAAAAGTTGGAAGACTGGATCCAAAATTGGCTTGCAAATAGAAGGTGAAGAGTGATGGTGAGGGATTGTTTTTGTAGTTGTTAGCCTCTACCAGTAGAGTGCCAATGTGTTCTGTGTTGGGACCCTTGCTGTTTGTTATTTACATTAAAGATTTGGATGTGAGCGTATAAGGTATAATTAGTAACTTTTCAAATGACACAAAAATTGGTGCTATTGTTGATAGTGATGAGCATGGTCTCAGGCTACACTCTGATAATGATCAGCTGGTAAATTGGGCAGGGCAATGACAGATGGAATTTAATCCTGATAAGTTCAAGGTGATGCATTTTAGGAGATCAGACAAGGGGGTAGGACGTACACAATGAAAGGTAGGTCCGTATGGAGTAATGAACAACAAAGGGATCTTCATGTACAAGTCTCTCCTTCCTGAAGATGTCAGCACACAGTAAACAAGATGATGAAGAAAGCATAAAGGATGCTTAGGTAACAAGGTGTGGAGCTGGATGAACACAGCAGGCCAGGCAGCATCAGAGGAGCAGGAAAGCTGACGTTTCGTTTCTGGACCCTTCTTCAGAAATGGGGGAGGGTAAGGGGGCTCTGAAATAAGTAGAGAGAGGGGAAGGCGATGATAGAAGGTTGATATTGGAGCAGATAGGTGGTGAGAAGATGGACAGGTCAAGGAGGTAGGGATGAAACCAGTAAAGGTGAGTGTGGAAGGATGCTTGTCTTTATTAGCTGGCACATAGAATATAAGAGCAAGGAAGTTTGGGTTACAACTTTATAAAACATTGGTTAGGCCACAGATGGAATTCTGTCTGGAGTTCTGAATGCTACACTGTCGGAAGGGTGTGACTACACTGGACAAAGTGCAAAGGGGATGCATCAGGATGTTGCCTGGGATGAAACAGTTATTAGGAGAGACTGGATAGGTTGGGTTTGTTTTCCCTGGAGCAGAGGAGGCTGAGAAGGGTGATCTCATTGAGGTATGCAAAGTTATGAGAGTTATAGACAGAGTAATTGTAAAAATCTCTTCCCCATGGTAGACATGTTTAAGATCAGAAGGCATAAGTTTAAGGTGAAGAGCAAGTAGTTTAGAGGAGATCCGAAAAAGCATTTCATTTCAGACGGTGGTAGATATATGGAATATGCTGCCTGGGAGGGTGGTGGAGGCAGGTAGTCTCGTAGCATTGAAGAATCATCTGGATGAGCACTTAAAATGCCAGGGTATAATAGGCTATGGATCAAGTGCAGGTAAATGGTATTAGTGTGTTTTGTATTTGTTGCTAGGCATTGACATGGTGGGCCGAAGGACCTACTTCTATGCTGTATGACTGTATGACTCTAAAAGATATAGAAAAGATGGTTCCTCGGATGAAGAACTTCAATTACGTAGGTAGACTTGAAAGCTGGGGCTATCTTTCTTGAAGGGAAGAATTTTGAGAGAAGGTTTCATACAGCCATTCAAAATCATGAGGAGTCTGTAGAGTTGATGAAATGAAACAATTCACATTATTATATGTGATGTGGAGGTGCTGGTGTTGGACTCGGGTAGACAAGGTCAGAAATCACACAACATCAGGTTATAGTCTAACAGGTTTATTTGAAAACACAAGCTTTCGGAGCGTAGCCCCTTCGTCAGGTGAAGTGAGAAAGAAGCACACAGAACACAGAATTTATAAGTAAACGATCAAATGGTCACACAACTGACGAGGATGTATTAAACAAGCCTAAGATGCTGTTGAATCTTTAATCAGTCAGAAGGTTTTAATTGATTAATATGTAAATGTAAATCTCCAAATTCCTTTGAAGTCACTGATCTGAGAGAGCTAAAGATTTTACCAGTGTAAGGAAGAGGTGACATTTTATGTCAGACATTGCATGTTAGGTGTGAGGACTTGTTTGGAGTCAGTTTGTGTTTTAGTTTGGAGTCAGACTGGTTTATTTCTAAAGTAGAAATTTATAAAATGCCACATTGACTGAGTGTCTATAAATTGTGTGCTTTTTGAACAAAATAGAATATTTCTGCAAATATAAATTCACCCATATATTTGTGTGTGTGTGTGTGTGTGTGTGTGTGTGTGTGTGTGTGTGTGAGAGAGAGAGAGAGAGAGAGTGTGTGTGTGTGCTTATATGTGAGGGAAAGAGAGAGAGTGTGTGTGTGCGCATGTGTGTTTGAGAGACAGTGTGTGTATGAAAAACAATCTGTGTGAGAGAGTGTGTGTGTGTATGTATGCTTGTGTGTGAGTGTGTGATATGATTTGAACCAATGTTCTCAGAGCACTCACGTGGGCCTTGGGATTACAAATCTAGTGGGTTATCTCATTTATGATGTCTGTGAAATGATGCAGAGCACACTCTCCAGTGCAATGGCGTCCTTATGATAGTGCGATGACCAGAGCTGCACACATATTCCATCTGTCATCTTACCTCCATCAAGTGGTGTAGAGGAAAATGCAATTATGATATTCAAAAGAGAAATGCATCATTATTTGAAGAGGAAAAAGGTTTAGGGTTGCAGAGAAAAGGTAGGGTTGTGCCAGTAGGTGATTTGCTTTGCAGAGAATTGGCACAGCTGTCAGAAGTGGAATGGCATCTTTCTCTACTGTAACCACTCTATGATTCTATTCTAGGATTCTATGATATTTGCATAGGTAACTGTGGAGCTAGCTATTTAATTTTCTACATTTTTTTCAAAAGTTTCCATAATTAGAAGACAGTTTCAAGATGCAGCTTAAAAACTTCAGTTCATGATCCATTGGTAAGTATCTTGTCTATTTGAATAATTTGTTTTATAGACTGAATTGTCTGAAGGTATGCAACAATTGACAGGCATCAGTTACAACCTCTTTTGTGAAGTAAAATAATGTCAAGCATTGGCCCTTGTTGAAGTTGAAGTAAGAGGATTATTCATTAAAGACTGTGCATGGATATGGTGACCAGCTGAGAACCTTTCTTTCACTTTCCCCCTGCCCCATTTCTTAGTAGCTTCTCCTGCTTTGTTCAACCTCCATTCATTCTCCCAGCCATGCACAGTTCCCATCCAAAACTAAGCAATCCATGCTGAAATCAATTTGTTTTAGCAAAAGCCTTTAAATTGACCAAATAGTACAGCAGCACCAGCCAAACTGCACCCTGCATTTAAGCTTTAGGTGAATATAGAAAATATATTGTGTTACTTCAGCAGCCAGAAGAAATAATCCACAACTAACAAGCAAATAGTTCATGATGCTTTCAAATAGCATTGGTGAGGAGCCCTTCATTTCATTTTGCATGTGTGAAGACAACACATACATTGGAGCATGGAGTTCAGAAATGGTATCCCCGGCATCAAATCAGCGTTTCCCACCTATTCACATTATAATCTGCCTGTTCTGCATGTTTTCAGAGGTTGCCTGGGATGAGCATGTAAACTGGCAATATGAAACTAGCACAAAAACAGAAATTGCTGGAAAAAAATCAGCAGGTCTGGCAGCATATGTAGAGAAAAAGCAGAGTTAATGTTTCAAGTCCAGTGACCTTTCTTCAGAACAGCCATCAGATGTACTTCCTGACAGTAGCGTATCTGTATATCTTGAACATGAGCCTGCATTTTTCAAGCCTTAATTAAAAATGGACACCATTCAGTTTAATTTCTTCATCATTATTTTCTTCCCAATATCTAGAAAACAATTTAGAAATGTAAATCCATACTTTAGCAGGTAGTGTAAAAGTCAATTTTGCCACTGGTTAAATTGTCATGTTTACTTGAAATTTGGCATTTTAGCATTTATCATGATGACTGCAAAATGAAAAGACTTAGCAATATGATTTTTTTTCAGCAATATTCAAAGTAATTTCTCAATAATTCAAATTATCTGGATATAACTCTGACATTCTTATTTTAATTGAAATCATTTTTATTTATAATCAGACCACAAAGTGTTTTTTTCCTTCCATGGCAATTGTGCAGTACTGACCTCTCTCCTTTAAGAAGCACAATTCATATTTTATTGATTATCATATATTACATATTGCAAGACAAGAACTAACTTTACATGTCCATTAGATGATATATTAATTGATTTATGAAGTGCTGAAGATTTTCACTTCAGTTGCTTACTTTTAGCTACATTATAAATCTTTAATACAACCCTATCTAATGTTGCAGGAAAGACTATTTAAGAGTCTCAGGAGACATAATGCTACAGAACGATGAGAGATTGTTGCTATGAAACCTTACCACTGGGTAAGTAATGGAGCAGAATATTGCATTCTAGTTGTTGCAATGAAACACTCTTCAAGATCTCAAAAAAGATCGTACTGACAACAGCTATTGCAGTTGTACTAATTATCTGTTATGTTGTTCAGCAAAATGTCTCATTCACAAAGCACATGTAGTCATGTAATTTTTGGAACAACATAATTTCAAAGCATACAAAATTACTTTTAGATTTACTTATTAAACGACTGTGGAAGAGATGACTACATCTATTGCACCTAAATTTGCTTCAAGGAATGGGAAGTCATTCTTCATACAGATTTTAGTATAAAATGCACGGGATAGTTCATTACACAAATTGTTCATTCCCCACCATTTCCTTTTATCTATATGTTGTAATGCCTAAAGAACATTCAATGATTCCACTAGATTCTCCTCATTTTCAGACTACAAATTATTAATCAAAGCAGGGAATTAAGTATTTGACTTTTGATAATGTCCTTGTCTTAAGTAATGTTTCATTACTGTACAGGTTAGATATGTTTCCTAAATTGCTCCAGGTTGCAAACTTGCCAGACTGAAATGACTTTAATTAAAGTCGCAAATGATATCCTAAATGTCTGTGACAAAGGTGAACATTCCCTCCTTAATGTTCTTGATCTGTCAACATTATTTAATACGGCTGACTACACCATTGTCCTCCAATGCCTTCCCATGTCATTCAGCTGGGCAGGATTGGTTTGCCTTGATTCCATCCTCATTTATCTAATTATAACCAGAAAATCTCATACAAAGGCTTCTCTTCTCACTCCTACACAGTTACCTCTGCTGTCTCTCATCCTCAGTCTATTTCTATTCCAGATTCACAGGCGGCCCCTTTGTGACACTGGGAAATTCCTCTTCCCATCAGAGTAGGGAGGGCTGACAAGGGAAAGCGCTGCGAAGGAAGTTAGGGGAAGAGCTTGACAGGTAAATTCTGGCAGCTTCAAAAAAGTTCCAATGTTGCAGGTTGGTTTTGGGAATTCCTTGTTAAATTGTCTATGGCCCACCAAGGAGCACACTGGTGGCAATTGCTGCCCATGAACAATGTTACTCGGGCCCCACAATCTTCTCAATAAACCACACACCTATCCTAACTCCCCAAACCCAAATACCCCTGCTGAACTGATCTCTGGAACTGACCTAGCAGGTACTCAGCCATTGATGTGAACTCTTTCTAGAGCTTTAGGCTCATCAATGGCCATGCCAGTGAAAGTGCTGCTGGGGTTGTTGAACTGCAGGCTCTCTAATTGGCCCCTGATAGCAGGCTTGTATTGGTGTCACTGATGATATCTGATGAAGAGATAACATGGTGTGGGGCTGGAGGAACACAGCAGGCCAGACAGCATCAGAGGAGCAGGAAAGTTGACGTTTTGGGTCGAGACCTTTCTTCAGAAAGGGGGGCTGGTTGGGTTTGGCGGGGGTGGGGGGGAAGGGAGCTCAGAAATAAATAGAGAGAGGGGGCTGGGGAAGGTAGATGGGATAGTGTTGGTGAGTGCAGGGCGGGAGTGATGGGGATTGGTCAGTGAGGTGGGAGGAGTGGATAGGTGGAGGAGAAGATGGACAGGTTGTGTCAGGCCAAGGAGGCGGGGATGAGAGGGATCTCTTGCGTTTCCCACACCTCTGCCCTGACATCCCCTACCCCCAGCAAAAACAAATACAGAATCCCCCTTGTCCTCACATATCACCCCACTAACCTCTGTATCCGACGTATCATTCTCCGTCACTTCCTCCACCTACAATCCGTCAATGTGGTCTACTGCATCCGCTGCTCCTGATGTGGCCTCCTTTACAACGGTGAGACCAAGAGGAGTCTTAGAGACCGCTTTGTAGAGCACCTGCGCTCTGTTCACAACAAACAACAACACCTTCCAGTCATGAACCATTTCATCTCCCCCTCCCACTCCCTGGGTGACATGTCCAGCCTGGGCTTCCTCCAGTGTCACAATGATGCCATCCGCAAACTGGAGGAGCAAAACCTCATATTCCACCTCAGAGGCCTACAGCCCAAAGGCCTAAATGTGGATTTTGCCAGTTTCAAAATCTCCCCAACCCCAGCCTCCTCCATGACCAACCGTCCCTCTCGTTCCCCCTCCCTGACCTGACACAACTTGTCCATCTTCTCTCCTACCTTATCCACCCCTCACACCTCACTGACCAATCCCCACCACTCCCTACCTGCACTCACCTATTACCATCCCACCCACCTTCCCCAGCCCCACCCCTCCTATCTCTATTTATTTCTGAGCTCCCTTCCCACACCCCTATTTCTGAAGAAGGGTCCCAACCCGAAACATCGACTTTCCTGCAATTCTGATGCTGGCTAGCCTGCTGTGTTCCTCCAGCTCCACACTGTGTTATCTCTGATTCCAGCATCTGCAGTTCTTACTATCTCTGAGTGAATTATACCATCTGATGAAGTAGTGTTTCCTCCTGCTTTCAGCTCCAGTGGTGGAATTTCTAGGTCCCCAACAAATCTCACAATATCATCTGAAAACACAGCACGCTGCTAGTCTTTACATATTTCCTAGTGTCACCCAGCTATACATTACCACTACCAGTTCCAACTCATCCACTGTTGCTAAATTATCAGACTTCTTACCTGAAATCCAGTATTGGATGAGCAGATGTTTCTTTCAATTTAATATTCAAAAACCATCATTTTAGATTGCCACTTCAAACTCTATTCCTTAGCCCGTGATTCTACTGCTCTCTCTGGTAACAGACTGGATTTATGCCAGCCTGCTCACAATATTCATATTCAATATACATTTGATTCTAAGATAAGCTTCTGATCTCATTTTTGTCCCCTCATGAAGACCACCGATTTCCATCTCTGTATCATCCCCTGACATCACCTGTGTCTCAGCTCATCTGCTGCTGAAATCCTTATCCACTTTTGTTACCTCCAGAATTGATGATTCCAACACAGTCCTGGGTAAACTCCAATATTCTATCCAATGTAAACTTGAGATCATCCAAAACCTCACCGTCCATGTCTTAACTTACTGTAAGCGCTGTTCATTTATCAATTCCATGCATGCTGACTTCAATTGGCTCCCAGTCAAGCAATGTCTTAACTTTAAAATTTCTCCATCTTGTTTTCAAATCCTCTATGACTCACCTTCCCCATCACAGTAATCTCATCTGGCGCTATAACCCTCTGGAATAACTGCACTCTACTAATTATAACCTCTTGAGCAACTGCAATTTTAATTGGACCACTTCTGGGCCCTTCGGAGTTTGCTCCATAATTCTATATTCATCTTTACCATTCTGGTGATCTGAGTGTGGCTTCAAATTCACCTTGCTGCCTGCTCCTCATAACTCTTAATTACTTTGTTCATCAAAAATCTATTCACTTCAGCATTGAATCTATTCACTTACCTAGTCTCTCTTATTCTCTTGGGAAGAAAGCTCCAAAGTCCATACCTTGGCCATGTGAAATGTGAACTGGTAGATTCAGCATTTTCCCTTTGACAGGTGCTAAGTTAATTGACTTCCACTTTCCTGATTTCTGTGTCTTTCCTTTCTTATAAAGCAGTTAAATTTGCTACTTTCCAACTTGATGGGATGAATACTGTATCTACGGAATTTTGGAAAATTGCAAACAGAAAAGATACTGAGTAAACTATTCGAACAAATTGGATTCAATTTAGGCAGAAGTGGTATCTCTCTACCGTTCTTGGTTTGTACCATGATCTTATGAGCTGTCTTCATACAAACATATGAAATGGGAGCAAAGTTGTGTTGTTTATAAGGTGCTACATAAATATAAATTGTTATTGTTGTAATTTGCAATTATTTACATACTTGTAATTTTTCTGAAGCTTAATTAATACAATGAAGCAATCAATTCATCCTTATAGCCCAGATTTGAAAGGTGTCTTCTTATGAGTGCAATTAAAATCACCAATACTATGTATAATTCATAAGCACTTCAAGACGAATACAGAATCTGTATAATACATTCTGATTACAACCTGTTTATTCTTCTATCACTCCAAGATGATTTCAGCAAGTCCATTATCTTACTATTTTAATGCTTTCTGCCTAACTGTGTAGCTTTATTTGTCATTGTCTAAATGATATTTTTGATATTTTTAAGTACAGTCATCTATGCTCTATCTCATTATGCATCAATCTCAGTCAGTTTAGTAGGCAAACAGGAAAATTGATCTGTAATATTTTTCACTTGAAATGAGTCATGAGTTGTTGCCATCATTGGTAAGGCCAACAATTATTACCGATCCCTAATTGTCCCAGAGAATGTGTTGTGTGAATTACCTACTTGAATTACTGCAGTTGTTATAGTATAGTTACATCTATCAACTCAAAATGTTAACCTTTCTTCCCTTTTTACAGAGGCTGCCAGAAATGCTGAGTTTCTTCACTATTTTCTGTGTATGTTTCAGATTTCCAGCATTCACATTATTTTACTTTTAACTGAATAAGGCCATATTGACCCCTGCTCTGTCCATAGGAATGAGGCCAATCTTCCAGTTTCTTGCCATTTTAATAAACTATTTTGCTCTCATACTAACATTTCTGTACTGGGCCTACTGCATGTACCACTGAGGCACAATGCAAACCCAAGGAACAAAACCTCATTTTTCGCTTAGGTATTTTATAGCTTCTAGAACTTAATATTGAATTCCACAAGTTCAGAGCCTGACTACATGATATGTGCTCTCCATTTTTCTCATATTCTTCTCTCACCAACCACCTCCTCTCCCATCTTCTTTGTAAGACTCTTGCAGGCATAATTCCAACTTTTTGCCAGATAGGTATCTTCTCCAAGCTGGCATTGTCCTTGCATTTCTCCAAGTTCCAATCTCCCTTACTTGCAAAAAGCAAATACTGTTCACATGTTTCCTTTACCAGCACTCTCAGCTACACTATTAATGACACATCTTCTTCCAAGCCCCCAACACTTCCCAGAATGCTTTCATAGCAATAATCTGAACAAAATGTTGCACCAATTGGCTCCTCCCCAGGCTTCTTCTGATCCTGAAGCAGCTTTGATGGGCCAAATGCCTTCAATTTCTCTTAACCCATATCAAGAGTGACATATTGTAATTCTGAAATCAGACTGCTGAACTTAAGTAAGGACAATGTTCTAAGTATTGGAGAGAACGATGGTCTAAGTATGGAGAGTACAATGGTGAAGGAAGATTGAAAAAGTAGATTAAAAATATGATGTTAAATCATCAATAGCAACAATTTAAAGAATTATGTATTTGACAGCGAAGGGATCTTCAGATGCAGTGGTAAATTCCATACCTTTGATCCAGAAGGCCTGGGCTCAAGACTCACTTGCTCCAGAGTTGTGTCTGAGTTGATTAAGTATATCGATATTTCCCAATGCTTGTAACTGGATTCAGAAGATGATGTCTAAGAAGCTTTGACGAAGATGGTACACATGCTACTTGAAGATGGTCCACATTGTTACTGCTGAGCTTGGTAACAGAGGGAATGGATGTTTTTGGATGTGGTGCCAATCAAGCGGGTGGGTTTCTGTTGGATAGTGTTGAATTCCTTGAGAGTTTTTGGAGCTGCATTCATGCAGGCAAGTGGGAAATATTCCATCACATTCCCGACTCGTGTATTAGCTTTGGGGGTCAGGAAATGAGTCACTTGTTGCAGCATTCTGTTTCTGTAGCTGTAGTGTTTATATGGTGATTTCAGTTCAATGTTGGGTCAAAGGCATCCTCCAGGTTGTTGTTAATGGAGATTTAGTGATGAAATTAAACCATTGAATGTCAAAGGAGAATGGTTAGATGCTCTCACATTGGAGATGTCATTGCCTGGCACTTAGCATGACATTACTTGCCTCTTGTTAGTCTAAACCTGGAAAAGCTACAGACTATGTTGAACATTTTGCAATCATCAGCAAACATCTCCACTTCTGACCTTATGATGGAGGGTAGGTTATTGGTGAAGCAGCTGAATATGATCGAGCTTAAGACACTACCCCTAGCAACTCCTGCAGAGATGTCCTGGAGCTAGATGACTGACGTTTAACAACTATAACCATCTTTTGTGTCAGTTATAACTCCAACTTTACCCTCTGATTCCTATTGACTCTAGGTTTGCTAGGGATCCTGATGTAAAAACGTGGCCTTGATATCTTTCTGAAATCGCCTCTGGAATTTAGCTCTTTCGTCCATGTTTGAACCAAGGCTTCATAGAATCATAGAATCCCTACAGTGTGGAAACAGGCCCTTTGGCCCAACAAGTCCACACCAAACCTCAGAGCATCCCACCCAGGCCCATCCCCCTATAACTCACCTAATCTACACCTCCCTGAACACTATGGGCAATTTAGCATGGCCAGTCCACCTAGCCTGCACATCTTTGGGCTGTGGGACGAAACCGGAGCACCCGGAGGAAACCCACGCAGCCACGGGGAGAATGTGCAAACTCCACCCAGACAGTCGCCTGAGGGGAATCGAACCCGGGTCCCTGGCGCTGTGAGGCAGCAGTGCTAGCCACCGTGCCGCCCCTTAATCTTCAATAAGGTCAGGAGCTGATTGGCCCTGGCAGAGAGAATACTTGACAGCATTCTTGATGGCACCTTGCATCACTTTATTGATGATTGGAGAGTTGAATGATGAGATAGTAATTGGCTCATTTGGATTTATCCCATGTTTTTTGTCCTGTGCAAGATATACCTGAGCAATTTTCCACATTTGGGTAGATGCCAGTGTTTGGCTAGGGGGATTAACAAATTTTGAACACGTTTTCAATTCTATTGCCGGAATGTTGCCAGGGCTCATTGCCTTTGCAGTATTCAGTACCTTCAGCCTTTTTTTAGTATCATGTTTAGTGAGTCAAATTGTCTGAAGGCTGACATGTATGATGCTGGGAACCTCTAGAGGATGCCAACACTGATTTCTGGCTGAAGATTGTTGCAATTGTGTATCAATATACAAATAGTTGTGGCACCAACACAGATCTGTTGCAGAACTCCACTGGTATTGGTAACTGAAAATAACCTGTTTATTCTTACTCTCTGTTTTCTGTTTGTTAATTTCACATGTCAGCATATCTCTTATTACCATTAAACCAGGGAATGTTTATTCATTAAAGGGATGAGGGCGTCACTGGCTAGGCAGCATTAATTGCCCATCCCTAATTACCCAGAGGGCAGTTATGAGTCATCCACATTGCTGTGGGTCTGGAGTCACATGTAGGCCAGACCAGGTAAGAATGGCAGTTTCTTTCCCTAAAGGACATTAGTGAACTAGATGGGTTTTTCTGACAATTGACAATGGTTTTATGGTCATCGACAGATTCTTAATTCCAGAAATTTATTGAATTCAAATTCCACCATCTGCCATGGTGGGATTCAAACCCAAGTCCCCAGAACATTATCTGGGTTTCTGGATTAACAGTCTAGTAATAATACTGCTGGGGCCTTGCCTCCCCTGAATCAATCCTGGTTCAAAGAAGAGTGAAGGAAGTTATGACTGGAACAGCACCAGACATACCTGTAAATGAGCTATCAATCTGGTGAAGCAACAACACAGGATTACTTCTGTGCACAACAACATTGGCATCAAGTGATGGCCAAGGTAAGTTCACAACCAATAGTGAGCTTAGACCCTGCAGTTCTGCCACATCCAATTATGAATGGTTGTCTAAGTAAACAACTTGCTGAAGGAGGTGGCTCCATAATTGTACCTATTCTGAAAGATGGAAGACCCAAGCCCATCAGTGTAAAAGCTAAGGATGAAGCAGCTGCAACAATCTTAACCCAGGAATGCAGAGTATATGATCCATCTTAGCCTCTTCCAGAGATCTCCAGCATCTCAAACACTAGTCTTCAGCCAATTCGATTCACTGGTAAAAGCATATTGCAAAGTCTGTAGACCACTGACAAAATTCCAGCAATAATCTGAAGATGTTTTCTCTAAAACATGTCACACTCCTTGCCAAGTCGCTCCAGTTCAGCACAATTGTGACCTACAGACAACACATTCTGCATTTTAATTGTGAACTTTGGAATGCACCAGGACCTGCTGCCAGGGCAGTTTGTACACAGGGACAGTAACCCAACTCATTGATTAGATCAGAGTGCATCTCAGGATGCTTTGCTTGGTCTCAGTGCTCACCCTGTTTTCATCTGCTTAGATGCTCACAGCATTACTGTTTCACTTTGACGTTTTGCACCTTTCTCTCCTCAGCCAGAATTTAAAGGCTGACAGTACTTTTGTCTTGGCTTGCTGTTTAGAACAGACACAAGGTGATGCAGATTGTCATGTTTGTCAGCAGGGATAAAGCAAAGAGGTGGGCACGTTTCTGTATGACATCAAGCCTACGTTAATCTCACACCTGCACCACATGCCAGCAAGTGCTTCATCCAAAATGGCCCTGAATCAAAGTCTTAGGGGAATAGCACTCAGTCAGGCTAAGGGTGATGGACATCAGTCAAGGGCTCCCAGCATAGTAAGTCAAAGGCATTATCCTTTTTCAGGCCAGAGACTTGGACATGGTCCATCAGTTGCTTGGGGCAGTCAAGTCAGGGTCTTTACATCTACAGTTTGGGAGTGGACCTCTGTCAGTCCTTCAAGTCCAGTGTAACCAGTCCAAGGATTTGCATTAAGTCAGTCAGAGAGCTGTACACAGATTAGTCAGGAACTGGCCATTCATCATTCAGGGCTATCCATCCAAGTCATTCAGAGGGTTGGGCCATGGTTAGTCCTAGAAGTCAGTTCAATGAAATTCAAGGGAGGTTACCAGGGAACAGTGCTATTCTTAATTTATGATTAAGCCCTTGTATGAAGAGGTAGCAGTGCCATCTATATGTCACCTCCCACTATGTGCACAATGAAGGGCAAATCCTAGCTGGCAGCACTTCACATATCTGGGTTTTAAAACTTGGGACAATGTGGGGAATCCCAGGCAATTGCAGCTATGGCAAGTATTCCTGCTCCAGCAAAATAAAAAAAAGGGTCATCATAGAGGTGTGGGGCATAGGTAATGAAGTGAATTTCAGAAAATAGCCTCAGAAAACACATTATGGCTCATGAAGCTTTCCAGAAGCTCACCAAAATTGACACTTCATTGATTTCTGGTAAAATTCAATCCTGTGAAAGAATAGAAAGAGAAATTAAGTGAAGAAAAGTCAAAAATCCTTCTGATTTGGTGATTGTTTTACTAACTTGTATTGTGCATGTCCACCGAATGCCTAGGCTAAGTACTCATAGCTACACTCCTTTACATCATGCCATGGGAATACATGTAGATAATGAGCATACATTGAGAGCTACAGAGTGTCAGGAACATCATGGAGCATATCATAACATCAAACATTCGAATGCTAAGACCAACAGGAGGAACCTGACAATATATGCTGGAACAAAAACAGAAATTGATAGAAAAAAACAGCAGGTCTGGCAGCAGCTGTGGAGAGAAAGCAGAGTTAATATTTCAGGTCCAGTGACCCTTCTTCAGATCTGCTCTGTATGTCCTCAGCCCTCCATAACTCACCATCACAATGGGGCAGTTATTGCAACGAGGAATCAAGAAGCCACCTCAGGAGGAGAGAAAGGGACAACAGGACAAGAGAGAGGAGCAGTTAGGGCAGATGCAGCCTGCACCCCTTCACTTTGGACAGGCTGTTTGAGAGCACCTTTATAAACTCCTGTTTCCATGAAATTACTTAACAACCTGAATCCATTTTTTTAACATGGACAACAATCTCAGCTGAATGGCTGTGAGGCAACAGCAGCGGCAATGGTGGAAATACATTGGGAAATGCATGAAGGCTGTTGTCCTGATGGAAGACCAGTGTATGCATCATGGAGTCACTGCCACTGTCCAGGACAGCACCTCATGAATCCTAATAATCTGTAGGGAGACAGGTTGTCGAACTATTGCAAGAGCATGCATGGGCATTCAAACACTGACACCTGCAGCCATGATGGCAGCAATCTGATCCTGCAGCAAACATTCAACTCATGAATTCTGCCTCATTCTGCACTGGAGACCTGGGTTACCAAGTGGCTTGTGCCTTTGCAGCAGTGAGAACTGAGATTGTAGCCACGTGGCACTGTATGACAGGTAAGTCTGCTAGTGTTGCCATTCAGTTCCATGCTGAAAAGGATTAGCTCCAAGCATCGTGAGATGCTTTCCAGAAGAGAAAGATAAAAAAGTAAAACTAGTAAATAAGACATACTGCTGTGACTTGTATACTTCAAAATGGCAGACCAGTCCAAACAGTACATCCATTTCTGATTATCACTGTTCTCTTACCTGGTTTTTCCCCGTGGGAATTTAATTTTAATGGAACTGCAGTATTTCATCCTGGTAAACAGTGACAGGAGACTGTCTGCCAGGCCTGACAATGCATCAAACTATTTAGTTTGCATGTGCATCAGTCTTTTCCTGTATCCCTTCTCATCGAGGTCCACTGAGTACCCTGCATCATTGTCCATCTGCAGCCTCACACTATGATGAACTGGCAGGTAAATTCTCCTATGTGCCTGTCATTGCTGCAGCCCACTCAAGCTCTGTGATGCACCTCTAGGTTTTGTGCAATGTCAATATCTGAAATGGGCTTCGTAAGAGTCAGATCAAGCAGTAATGATTTTCCTTTCGAAATCTAGTGTACAGGGAGGCAACGGCCTAGCAGTATTATTGCTGGACTGTTAATCCAGAGAAGCAGTAATATTCTGCAGACCTGGGTTCAAATCCTGCCCGGCAGATGGTGGAATTTGAATTCAATAAAATAACAGGAATTAAGAACCTAATGATGACTGTGAATCCATTGTCAATTGTCAGAAAATGGTTAACTAATGTCCTTTAGGGAAGGAAACTGCCATCCATACCTGGTCTGGCCTACATGTGACTCCACACCCACAGAAATGTGGTTGACTCTTAACTGTTCTCTGGGCAATTAGGGATGGGCAATAAATGTTGGCCTAGCCAGTAATGCCCTCATCCTGTCAAGGAATAAAAAGGGGGATCCAGTGATGAATAATGGTATTTATATTAAGGAATCTCCTTGCAATGCTGCAAATTTAGATTGGGTTTGTACCAGAACTTCTGGACAGGTGTACCTCAGATCAGGCCATGGGTTTTCTTTTGTTTATTTCTCTTCCCTCTACTTAGAGTGATACTTAATGTTACCTGCAGAGTACAATTGTAAATCAACGTTCTAACATCCAGAATATGGGTTAAGATTATTGCTTCTGGCAAGATGAACATGTTGTGAAATACTTTAGTTACTTGAATAGTGATCACATATAGATGTTCAATATGCAAATTACACGAAAACATTAGATATTTATAGAGAAGGACATTGTAAAAAGAAAGGAATATATTCAGAATATTTTGAAGGAATCTACACGTACTCTTAATGTGAAACCAGGAGAAATATAATGAAAGGCTAGTGAAGGTGAAAGGAAACAATGCTTATGTAACAAATTTTATGTTCAACTAAATTATCTTAATGATTGGAATTGAACTATTAACCTCAAATTTAAAATAAATTCATGGTTTTTCCAGTTTAAAGAGTTCCCAATGCCATTAAGTGTCTACAGCTTCTAAGAGCTTTCTAATTTGTCAATACCATTGCTTAGACTATTACATTATTTGAGTTTATTACTATATACACAATGCTGAAGTAATGGAACAAATTTTAAATGCATTCAACCAGTCTCATTTTATACTCCATCCTATTTTCACTTTCCATTGAGGTCATTGAAATGTGATGACATCTAAAATGGAAGCATTTTCTAATTCTGTCTGAATGAGTAAGATGGAAATTACCCTATGTGTCACATTTGCTTACTTAGAGGGCATCTAAACATAGCTGATAGTCTTCAAATTGCCTGTGCATATATCGTACAGTGATTTGTAACTGAATGAATGTCAGTATATTTAGTCAGTATACAAAACATTGGTTAGGCCTTAGGTAGATTATTGTTCAATTTGACCACCACACCTTATGAAGGTTTTCAAAGCCTCAAAGGCAATGTCAGAGATATGAGACTCAGTTATGTGAAGAGGATGGAAAAGCTGGGCTAGTTCCCTTTAGAACAGAGATGATTATTAGGAGATTTGATAGAGGTGGTCAAAACCATGAACAGTTTTATCAGAGTAAATAGGGAATGGCTGTTTCCAGTAGTTGTAGTGTCAATAACGAAAGGTCGCAGATTTACGATGATTGGCAAAAAAAATCACAGTTAAAATAAGGAAACAGTCTTACACAAAGAGTCAAGGTCTGAAATAATAACATATGTCCTACAGTCACAGGCTTATATTTGGACCTGTTTTGTCAGCTTATTTGAAGTTTTGCTCAATTTGTTGCTAGTATTCTATGTCAGTATATATGAAGGTAGATCGAGTTTAAAAAAGCTCAATTTGTTGGAGCCTAATTGAGTATCCAGCAGAGGAAATTCTTTTAAGTTATGATAATTGGGTTAGGTTTGATTCTCTGGGTTGCTTGTCACTCAACTTGATGAATCATTTTTCTCTCTACAGCCAAACCACTAAATGTGGAGTTTGTGGAGATGGCAAGAAACATCACCAGGAAAAGAAAAATCTGATGTTAGCCTCAAAAACCTTTGCTGTCAGCTGACTGCCAAACAGTTATTGGATAACATAAAAAGCCCAGAAGAAGGCAGTTACATAATGGATAGTTCCACAAATAAGAAAACACACAGGGAACTAGGGAGTAAAATAATTATTAAGATAAATTATTGAAGTTAGTGCGAAAGCTTTACATTGGTATTCGCGAATAGTATTCAAGGCAGCAAATTAAGAACAGAGACAACAAGGTGCAGGGCTGGATGAACACAGCAGGCCAAGCAGCA
>NC_063338.1:51201906-51231180 GCF_021869965.1 Rhincodon typus
GATTGCAGATGGCGGAAGTGTCGGAGGATGATGCGTTGGATCCGGAGGTTGGTGGGGTGGTACGTGAGGACGAGGGGGATTCTTTTTTGGTTCTTATTGCGTGGACGGGGTGTGAGGGATGAGGTGCGGGAGATGTGGGAGACACGGTTGAGGGCGTTCTCGACCACCGAGGAGGGGAAGTTACGGTCCTTGAAAAACGAGGACAACTGAGATGTACGGGAGTGGAATGCCTCATCCTGGGAGCAGATGCGGCGGAGGCGAAGGAATTGGGAATAGGGGATAGCATTTTTGCAGGAAGGTGGGTGGGAGGAGGAGTATTCTAGGTAGCTGTGGGAGTCGGTGGGCTTGAAATGAATATCGGTTTCTAGGTGGTTTCCCGATATGGAGACAGAGAGGTCCAGGAAGGGGAGAGAGGTGTTAGAGATGGTCCAGGTAAACTTAAGGTTGGGGTGGAAGGTGTTAGTGAAGCGAATGAACTGTTCGAGCTCCTCATGGGAGCACGAGGCGACGCCGATACAGTCATCAATGTAACGGAGGAAGAGGTGGGGTTTAGGGCCGGTGTAGGTACGGAAGAGGGATTGTTCCACGTAACCTAAAAAGAGGCAGGCGTAGCTTGGGCCCATGTGGGTATCCATGGCTACCCCCTTTGTCTGTAGGACGTGGGAGGAATTGAAAGAGAAGTTGTTGAGTGTGAGGACGAGTTCGGCTAAGTGGATGAGGGTATCAGTGGAGGGGGACTGGTCGGGCCTGCGGGACAGGAAGAAGCGGAGGGCCTTAAGGCCATCTGCATGGGGAATGCAGGTGTAGAGGGACTGGACGTCCATGGTAAAGATGAGGTGTTGGGGACCGGGGAATTGGAAGTTCTGGAGGAGGTGGAGGGCGTGGGTGGTGTCACGGACATAGGTAGGGAGTTCCTGGACCAAGGGGGAGAAAATGGAGTCTAGATAGTTGGAGATCAGTTCGGTGGGGCAGGAGCAGGCGGAGACAATGGGGTCGACTCCTCTCTGCTCCTATGATGCTGCTTGGCCTGCTGTGTTCATCCAGCCCTGCACCTTGTTGTCTCGGATTGTCCAGCATCTGCAGTTCCTACTATCCCAAATTAAGAACAGACCTTTGTTGGATGAAATGTTATGCTCAACACTTTGAAAGCTTGTGTGTATATTTTTAAGTCTTAAGTAGGGATCATTATATCAAGCCTAAAAAAAACTTGTAATGAGTCAGCTGCTGAAGAAGTATCTTTTATTTATCCTTATTGTAGAGCTGTAAAAGAAATTACATATATGTCCTGTAATGATAACTCATTTCAGCTTTGCAATGATTTAGTCTTAATAGAAAAAGCCCTAGACATAAACTTAAGCTATAGAAGATAATTACACTTTAAAATTATTGATGTCTGATGTATGCACTCTTGTATATGCATGCGCAAGTATCCTTGATGAGGAGATACAAAACAGATGCACTTTCCATGGAAAATGCTGTCTTTCATCTCTGTACATGACTGATGTGGTTATCTCAATTTAGGTCCATCACTCATATTAGAACTACGTGCCTACGCTACCTGTTAATAAATATCGATATTGTGTGGCCATGGAAACCTGCTGCGGGTTGAAAAATCTCATTTGAACAGAATATATTTAACTCAAGTAAAAAAATAAAGTTTTTTTTCATAAATAGCCCAACTCCAGAATACATGGAGAACAACCATTATCCTCTCCTAAGCTCTGTTGATATGTGGAATTACATTTACTATAAACAGCACTTTCAGTGTTCTAGACTGCCATTATTTTCCTATTAATAATTAAACTAATGGAAAATCCTAGTGGCCATCATTTTAGTACTTCAAGGATATCCTGAGATTGATTCTATTCAATTTAAAATCTACAGTGTAAATGCAGCCGAGCCTAACCACAATGAAAAGAAGTCAAGTAGCATTGTTGGCTCAATATATTGAAACAACTTACTGACATAATTTGCGTTAATTTATTGTCAAATATTCTCCTTAGGGAATGTAGTTGGCAGATTGACAGTGAAAGAATCTTTTGCCTTCAAATGAGAGGATCTAAATGCAACATGCACTACACAATTTCTTGCTGTCAATAAACACTGAAAAATATTAAGATGTATAAAATAATGCCACAAAATGATTTTTTTAAGACTAAGCATTTAATTTTTGCTCTGATTATCTGTAAACTGTATTCTAATGAACAATGATTTCCTTCTCTTTAGATTCCAAGAGTTGACTGTTTCTATTTCCTTACTGAGAATCTGGAGATCATTGCTTTAATGAATACTTGAGATATGATGGAATCCTTTTGTTTTCCTTTATTCATGGGAGACTGGCTGGCACGTGGGCTGGCTAGTCCAATATATATATTTCCTATTTCTAATTATCCTCTAACAAAGACTATTGGTTGTCAAGGAATGATCGTTGGATCCTTTCTTGTTGGACACGTCATGGGTTGGCACTTTTGTGGCACAAATCTTACTTGCCACTTCCCAGCTCCAGGTTTGTTGTCTAGGTCTTACTGCATGTGGACCCAGGCCTCTTCAGTATCTGTAGAGTTGCTAATGGTGTTGTACTTATGATAGATCATTTATGGAGCGACAAACAACAGCATGATCTGGCCACAATTCATGGATAGGGAGGGAATTCTATTAATGTTTGAATGTAGGACTTTCAACGTTGATTGAAGTATTAAAACACTTCATATTAATAAGTTTCAACATGACTAAAGATTACCCTTTATTCTGAAAAGAACAAAATGAGCTGGATTTTTTCTTTTGGTTCTAATAATGTATTAATGGTTTGCTTAAACTTATCAATTACAAAGTATTCCCACAGATACTTTGCTTCATTAAATGCATCTGCAGAAGACCTTTGCCAAATGCTTTATCAAATCATTGTACACCACTTCAAAATTGTGCTTTCCTCTTTTTCCGTGAAAAGGAAACTGTTGGGAATGATTCTTATCCGCTCCTTATTCCTGTTCTCAAACTTAGGATAGAGAACCAGGCAGCATGGTTCAGTACATCAGAATAATCAGTACTGTAGACCTCCTTAGCATATGTACAGACCACAATTGCACTGTCTGATGAGTTGGATATTCAATTCTGCTGTTTGATACTTCTTAAAATGATGAGTGAACACATAACTTCAGTTTGCATCACAGATGAACTGGACATTCATAAAATCGAACTTCTGCCTTGCAGTAGCTAATTTCATTGTCCATTGACATCCTTTGAAATCTAGCATCCTTTGACACCTGCACCATACTCATTCTGAGGAGAGAGGCAGAGAGCAAAGAATATTTCCAGATTGTATTAGACAGCGGAATCATTATAAAACCTTTGTGAGAGAGAATGGTACTAAAAACCTTGAAGCTATGAGAGTGTTTCATAGTTGCATAGCATTTAAAACTGGGAGACAGTGATGTGAACATAACAAATAATTGAAAGAAAAGAACTATGGATGCTGGAAATCAAGAACAAAAACAGAAATGGCTGAGAAAACTCAACACATCTGGCAGCATCTGTTGAGAGAAAGCAGAGTTAACATTTCAGGTCCAGTGACCATTCTTCAGAACACTTCAGGTAAATCGCTGCTTCACCCGGAAGGTGTGTTTGTGACCTTGGATAGTGAAGAGGAAAGAAATAAATGGGCAGGTGCTATAGCTTCTGCAATGGCATGGCAAGGTGCTGTGCGGATGTGCAGAGTTGTTGGGAGTGAAGGAGGCATGGACCAGGGTATTCCATAGGGAACAATTCATAGAATCCCGACAATGTGAAACAGGCCATTCGGCCCAACAAGTCCACACCGCCTCTCCGTAGAGCATCCCACCCAGGCCCATTCCCCTACCCCTGATTTCCCCATGTCTAATCCACCTAACCTAAATATCCCTGGGCATTATGGGCAATTTAGCATAGCCAATCCACCTACTGTGCTCATCTTTGGACTGTGGGTGGAAACCGGAGCACCTGGAGGAAACCCACGCAGACACGGGGAGAATGTGCAAACTCCACACAGACAGTCACCCGAGGCCAGAATCGAACCTGGGTCCCTGGCGCTGTGAGGGAGCAGTGCTAACCACTGAGCCACTGTGCCACCCTAATTCCTACGGAAGGCTGACAAGGGGAGGAAGGAGAATATGGGTCTGGTGGTGGCATCCTGCTGGAGGTTGCAGAATTGGCAGCTAATGATCCGGTGGGTGCGAATGCTGGTAGTATGGTAAGGACCAGGGGATCCCTACTACAGTCGTGAGAGGGAAGGAAAAGGAAGGGGTGAGCACTGAATTGCGGAAGATGAGTTGGACACGGCTGAGGCCCCTGTCAACTATGATGGTGGGGAATCTTCGGCTGAGGGAGAAGACGAACATTTTGCAGGCCCCACTGTAGAAGCTGGCATCAGGCCAGCCTATCCTCAGAAATGCAAGCACAAACTTTGAAGAAGAGAAGGGAGGTGTCAGAGATGGATCAGGTGAAGGTGAGAGCAGGGCGGAATTTGGAAGCGAAATTTATAAATTTTTCCAATTCTGGATGAAAGAAGGAAGCAGCACAGATAATGGCCTCGATGTAGAAGAAGGTCAATGACCTTCTCCGCTCCAGCACTTTCTCTCTGATACCTGACACTCAGTCTTCTTCTGCTACTGTAACTACCACTCTCCAAAGCTCATGCTCCATCATTCTCACTTCCGCCTGCAATATCTTCCCTCATTCACTGTCATCCACCCCAATACCTGACACCACTATAACCCTGCATATCCGTTGCACTGCCTACTCACTCACTCAGGATACCTCCACATTTTGTCACCTAATTTCATCTACCTTAACACTTTTCTTCTTCCTTCCACAGGATTAACAGATCACAATATGGCAGCAAAAGTCAGGGCGAGTGGTGAGCTGCCCACCATTCAGCTCTTCACCCCTTACGTGGAGATCATCCTGATTCTGATTGCCCCGAGTGGATGATCAACTGTGTTCAAGCCCCTGGACTGTTATTGGATACTGCCCTTGATGTACTGTGTTGATGTAGCACTGCTGATAGCCATGACAAATAACCTAATAAAAACCGAAAGAACTGCGGATGCTGTAAATCAGGAACAAAAACAAAGATGCTGGAAAAGCTCAGCAGGTCTGGCAGCATCTGTGAAGGAAGTTGCTGAGGAAGGGTCACTGGACCCGAAATGTGAACTCTGTTTTTCCCTTCACAGATGATGACAACTATCCTGTTATCTTGTCTTCACTAAATGGAGTCCAACACAGTAGGAAAAGGAGCCTGGAATCTTTGGTTGAAGAAGTAAAATGCAAAAAAAGTAAAATGCAAAGAAAGTAAAAGCAAGGGATTACAAGGCAGGGATGCTGTGAGAAAGCTTGGAGCCAGTGAGTAGAAGGAGAGCAAAGAGACAAGCTGGAAATGCAACCAGGTCCAGTCCGTAAGTTGAATGCATGTTCCTGAGTGCAGGGTCCTTGTTGCAGCATTACAATGATGGTTACTGGTGCAGCCTGAGGTGCAATATTGATGTGCAGAAGCATCCTATAAATGGACCAAAGATGTGCAATCATGATTCATTGAATCTGGAAAATTCCAGAGTCCGTGGAAATGGTGTATGCGTGGCCAGTACCCATGGAGGGTGTCCTAAGATATTGATGTCCAGTGTCCAACATGGAAGTCTTTTAAAACAAGTGATAGTTGAAGTAGGCAAGTACCCACTCTGACTACCATGTCAAGAATTCTCCATTTCTAGAGACAAAAAAAACTGCAGATGCTGGAATCCAAGGTAGACAAACAGAAGGCAGGAAGAACACAGCAGGCCAGACAGCATCTGGAGGAAAGGAGCAGCCGACGTTTCAGCCTTTACCCTTCTTCAGGTCAGATATCTAACTTGTTTGGTATTTTTGGTAAGCTAAGGTGCTGAATTTTACTGAGGCAAGTTGCGCCATCAGGTGTTTAACAAGCTATAATCCACCTGGTGAGAAACTTACCTTGCTCCTCAGCAGAAATGCAGAAAAGTTGTAACGAGTTGCTCCCAAAGTTGAAGAACATTTTGTTGGATTTTTACTCAATTCTGCCTCAAATCTTGTTGTAGCCCACAGAATTCAGGGCCCAATACAATTCTACCAAGCTATTCCAATGTTGTCCCAGCTAATCTCCCACATTCTATCCTCCATTAATTTAATATCATCTAAAACTCGACTAGTATGTCTTAACTTGCACAAACTTACCTCCGCTGTGTTTGCAAGCCAGTATTTGCTTCCAGTTAAGCAATATCTTGACTACAAAATTGTCAATTTCTTTTCAAATTCCTCTGTAGTATCATCCTCTACTTATCTTTTTAAACTCTGTCAACTCCATAACCTTCTGACATAACTGCATTCCTCTAATTCTGGCTTCTTGAACATCCCCAATTTTAACTGCTGCCAGGTTGATGACCGGACCTTCAGTTGTCTACGCTATACAATCTGGAACCTTATACCTCTCTAGCTTTTTACTTTGCTTTCATAAAAAAGAAAACTCCTCATAAAAACACCTCTTTGACCAAGGCTTTCGTCATCTGACATTTATGTTCCCATGTGCTCAGTGTCATATTTTGTTTTTCCAGTGTTCCTGTGAAGCACCTGGAGATTATAATGTTAAAGGTGTTATGTAAAGATATGCTGTTATTATGATTGTCACACAATGTGGATCTTGAATAACAAAGCCTGAACATAAAACCATAGGTTGTACTTCCTCAGGGCTTTGCCTTATTCTGCAACAATAAATTGAGGTTTAGGCAGAAAAATAACCCTGTTTGTATGCCCAGCCATTATTTATGCCAAAGGTGTCAAAGGTTATCAAAAGAATAGATTACATAATGAATACATAAAGAATCAAAAGAATACATTATCAAAGAATAGATGAGGAAAATCCCATCATGTGTATTTGCTGACGACATTGGATAATAGCCTCCTTAACAGTGTTAGAAAGTATAGTGCTTCAGGTCTAGAGGCTTTCCATAATGTTTTGCTAAACTGGTAAATTTATGTTTTACTTAGATATAACCTGCACAACCTGCGTACTTGATTAAACAGAAATAAGATGTCATATTAAATTAAAAGAAATTAAATTAAGTGACAGACACAAAGTGATCTGAATTGCACCCTGTCACGTTCATTTGTAGATTAACTAATCTTGGCTCAGTTCCAACCACATTAATTAATAATATCGTTCAGGTCTTTCTGGAGATTTCCTCTGGGAGTTGGGCAATCAGCATACGGGTTTCAGGCAAATTGTTTTCCCAAACCATGACTTACTTATGCTGTTAAACAATTGAGAAGTTCAGTAATTGGCTAATATTTTACAGGATGGCAGGAAAGTAAGGCGTAACCCCCAACTCAGCCAGTCATGGAAGCCCTGATCGAACTTTAGAAACTGCAGGTATTGTCTACCTCCACCTCCACACCTCTAAGGGAAGAGGTCTTACCCCCAAAGTGCTCAGGTGATCAGCTGCTCTTCAGTTCTCATGGCCCCACTGAGCACAGTGACCACTACAGGGACAGCAGTACATTTGGATTAAGCACTATGGAGGAGACCCTGGAGTGCAGGTACGTTTATAAGGCTTGTTGGAGCCAGCCTTCCTGACTGGTCTCAGCTAAGTGGGAATGAGTTTTCATGAAGCCAGGGGGAAGTATTTCAGCAGGGCCAAACTTTGAGTGCCTTCTATGGACCATAGGGTAGCTGATCAGGAGGTTTTCTTTTCACCCAAGCTCGCAACAAGGCCACCAGGATACACTAGGTGGCCTCCCCAGATCACAATCTGACCTCTACCAGCAATAAAATACCACATATCAAGGGAAGAAACCGTAAATGGCCATTATTTGTTCATAAGCATTAGTTCCTGTGATACCTCCTACCAACCACAGTTCCAGGTTCCTGTACTACTGAATGCACCAGACCTCATATCATTCACCAAGCAGTTGTCCCAAACATTCAGAACTCAGACCTAACATCCACACGCTCCACCTTACTCTCACATATTCCAGTAGTGTCAGTCACACAACTGACTCTCACTGTCTCCGAACTATAACAACAGAAGTTTTGCAAATCAAATTGACACCAATTTGGGTATCTGCTCCTTTAAATGCTGTAAGTGTGTCCCTTTTGCAGCTTCACAAATGTTCTTTAGGGAGTGACATGTGAAAACATTGAATGGACCAGATAAACAAATCATGCAGTATTTTGTTTTCCCTTACATGAGATGTGGCTGTCAGTGACAAGACCAACATTTCTTGCCTATTACTAATATCCTTGAACTGATTGACTAGTATCGTCTCTTCAGGGCCATTTGGAATCAACTACGTTGCTGAAGTTATTAATCAAGATGGCGGCAGATTAGGACGCTCCAGCTGGAGCTCATCCGTTCCATCTGTTCCTTTACTTTTTTTTTAACTGTGTCATGTTTTTTTTTCTTTTCTGTCTCTTCCTCTTCTGCCAGTGGCCCAGAGCACAGCAGGGGCAGCCAGTTGTCCAGAGTGGAGCAGGGATGGCAGCCACCAGGCCTTGAGTGAAGTGGGGATGACCAGATGCGTGGACCAGATCAGGGACAGTGACCAGTGGAGCCCGAGCGAAGATGGCTGCTGGTTGGGAATCAGTGGAGACTGGTCAGACCACGTGGAAGCCTTTATAGAAAAACTGGAACTTTTAGCTTATTTTTTATTTTCCTAACTTATCCTATGTATATCTGTAATGTAGTGTAACTTTTTTTCCTTCATTTTCTCTAGTTTTTGTACCTAAGATGGTGTGGTGTGTTCATAACATTGCACACTTTTCATTGTACTCCTGTTCTTTTGTAACTTGAGTACATGTGACTATAAATCTAATTCTATTAGGATGTTTTGAATTTCTACCACACTGTAAAATCATTAGTAAATGAGATGGATTTTTAAATAACAATCAATGGTAGTCATCATGATGACCATTACCAAGACTTGCTTTATACTCAAGATTTATTTCAGCTCCCATGATGATATTTGAATTTCCCAAGGGCATTAAAATAAAATAAAGAGCTGTGGATGCTGGAGATCTGAAACAAAAACAGAAATTGCTGGTGAAACTCAACAGGGCTGGCAGCATCTGTGGGAAGAGAGCAGAGTTAGCATTTTGAGTCTGGTGACTCTTTTCATCTCAGAACTCAGACCAAACATCCAGATGCTCCATCTGAGCCTCACACATTCCAACACATCTAACTCTCAATGTCCCCAACTTACAACAACAAAAGTTATGTAAATCAATCTTATTCCAAGAGCATTGGGCTGGGTCTCTGTGTTACTAGACCCATGCCATCACCACGACACTAGTGTCTCCCTATAACTAATACAGCTGCTTGACATCATAAAATATCCAGTGAAGAGGCTACCACACGTACATAGCCCACCCATGCCTTTGCCCTTCCCAGTATGACAGACCATTCGAGCCAAGCTCCAGAAACAGGATCAGAAGTCACACAACACCACGTTATAGTCCAACAGGTTTATTTGAAATCGCAAGCTTTCAAAGCGCTGCCTTTTTGTCAGGTGATTTAACCTGACAAAGGGGCAGTGCTTTGAAAGCTTGTGATTTCAAATAACCCTTGACATCAAGGCTGCATTTGACCAAGTGTGGCAAGGATCCCTCGCAAAACTGGAATGGGAATCGGGGGACAAACTCTCCTGGTGGTTGGAGTCAAACCTGACACGTAGGAAGATGGTTGTGCTTGTTGGAGTTCAGTCATCTCAGCCCCAGGACATCTCTGCAGGAGTTCCTCAGGGTAGTGTCCTAGGCCCAACCACCTTCAGCTCTTCCCCCTATCATCAGGTCAAAGTGGGGATGTTCACCGATGATTGCACAATGTTCAGCACCATTTGTGACTCCTCAGGTACCGAAGCAGTCCCTACTCAAATGCAACTAGATCTGAACAATATCCAGGGTTGGGCTGACAATGTAGCAAATAACTTTCATGCCATACAAATGCCAGGCTATGACCATCACCAATAAAAGACAATGTAACCACTGTCCCTCGACATTCAATTGTGTTTCTATCACTAAATTCCCCACTACTAATATCCTTGGGGTTACCATTGAACAGAAACTCAACTGGACTCACCGCATAAACACAGTGGCTATAACAGCAGGTCAGAGGCTGGGAATACCGTGGCGAGTAACTCACCGCTTGCCTCCCCAAAGCCTGTCCACCATTTACAAGACACAAGTCAGGAGTGTGATGGAATAGTCCCCACTTACCTGGGTGAGTGCAGCTCCAACAACACTCAAGAAGCTTGGCACCATCCAGGACAAAACAGCCTGCTTGAATGGCACTACACCCACAAACATCCACTCCCTCCAGGACTGATGTTCAGTAGCAGCAGTGTGTACTATCTACAAGATGCATTGCAGAAATTAACCAAAGATCCTTATACAGAACATTCCAAACCCATGACCGTTTCCATCTAGAAGGACAAAGGCAACAGATACATGGGAGCACCACCAGCTTCAAGTTCCCCTCCAAGCCACTCACCATCCTGACTTTGAAATATATTGCCATTCCTTCACTGCTGCTGGGTCAAAATCCTGGAATTCCCTCCATAATGGCATTGGATTGCAGCAGTTCAAGAAAGCAGCTCTCCACCATCCTTTCAAAGGCATCTAGGGATGGGCAATAAATTCTGATGAGCACATCATGACCATGTCTCTGCAGCTGGCCAAGGAAGAAACAAACCGCTGGTATTCAGGGGACCGCCAAAGACCAAGCACATGCTCAGCTCCAGGCCGGAGAGGGGCCTATGCTGTCAGCATTAATACATTTGTCAAAATGCACAGGCTGACTCAGAAGCAGCGGGCAGATTTCTCACTCAGCAAGAGACATTTGGCAAACTGCATTGAAGGTTGGAGGAGTCCATCAATACCGTCTGTATCGTGCTGGCACTGGAAAATGTGCATCTGGCTATCTCCATGCATCTGCATGGACAGGTTGGTGGCTGTCATAGGGACACAGGTCCAGTACACTCAGAGTCTGCCAGAAATGCACACTGACCTATACTCCATTGCACTAGCCATCTGTGCTCAGGGCAAGACAACAGGGAGCCCAGGAACCTTGACCCCCTTCTAAGTACACCCTTCCTGACAAAGAGATATTGTGGTGGAGCCAGCAAACAGGAAACATATGTACAGTTCAAGTAATTTCTTCTCAGGAAACTCGAAGGTGCCCAAACTGTACAGTTCCACCTGCAGCTCTCAACACTGTAGAAGCTTAAGATCGTGAACCTGCATTAGGCCAGTATTTTCTCAGTATGTCTGGAATCTCTGGTCACAAATGCTCACAGGATAATCTGTCAAAACACTCTGGCCACAGGCTCCATGTTAGGGCAGGTTCCTTCCACCCGAGCTGTGGGACCCAGGACTGAAGGTAGATGTAGTGGGAGGGAAGGTGAAAGAAAATATTATGTGGGCACATTGGTGGTGTGAGTAAAGCCTCACTAGAAATATATTATTATATTTGTAAACATGTTTTCATTCCTCTTTAACAGCTGTGTGACTGACTGTCATTGTAGGCGTTAGCTACATGTTCTAATCCTGTCTGAACAACAGCTACACTTTCCATTATATCTATATAAGTGTAGCCAAGGTGGCTTAAACAACGAGGCCCAACACAAAATTGGCTAAACAGTTTCTGCAAGCACAGCCTGATGGAACACAGAGAGGCCAAGGTTAACCACAGGTAACCTTCAAAAGCAAGCAAGGATTTGCCCAGAACTGTATTGCATATTGAACAATGGGAGAGTTGTTATAAAGCAAAACTTGTTCAGAGTTACTCAGCCTGAACAGTAGGGAGAGATATATGTTTATATTTTCCTCATTTTGGCCAGACCCCTTGGCATCATGGTGTAATCATAACTTGAAAAGTGGATGGCTACACGTAGGATGACCTGGTCTAACCTCACTGGGTGCTGTGATTCCTGCCTTGTGGCCCCATTGGTTGAAGTCAGAGAACATTCCAGAGGGCTGAGAAAGGGAGGGGAGGGATAAAAAGGGACACCCAGTGGCCATTCCATCAGCAAAGACCCAGGCAACAAAGACTCCATGCGCGACTCACCTTCTAACCATGAAGACCCTGAGTGCCCTGTCAACAGATCTCAGTGAATTGGATACAGTAGTTCAATCAAGTTCAAAAGAGCTAGTACTAAATGTGCTTTTCAGGCAGTCAGCTCCATTTGAGAAATGTCTGCATAGAATATTTCACAGGCAGCAACAAGCATGCAACTTTGCCAAGATTGAATGACAGAGCATCATATATTGTGAAGGCCTTCATTAGTTTGTACTCTAATTTTTATTAAACAACTGGAAAAGTGAATAAGGAAAAAAATACTACCTGCATTTGCACTCAGAAAAGAACGGGAGATGCTGGCCACTGCAGCATCAATGCAGTTACAGTCAGTGAATGATAACTTAATATAACTCAGTTTCATTGAAAGCGGTTGATAAAGAAATCCTGGTGCTGTGTTTTAGGATGGCAAATGCGATGTTGTTTCTGATAAACACCTTCATTTTCTTATTCAGTACTATGCTTCAGCTCATACAAATCCTTACATCCATCACACATTCTCGTCATATCCTTCAGTAGTCTGGCACAAAGCTGCTTTGTACTGCAGCAAAGCCCCATGCCTGAACAATCATGGGAACATTATAAAAAATGAAAGAACTGCGGATGCTGTAAATCAGGAACAAAAACAAAATTGCTAGAAAGGCTCAGCAGGCCGGACAGCATGTGTGCAGATAAAAACAGAGTTAACGTTTCAGGTACAGTGACTCTTCCTCAGAACATTATGGGAACATGGGAACATTATGTTGTGGAGACATCATATGGTCCTTGTTGGCCAGAATGAGCACCCTTACACTAAGTGTAGCACTATTGCCCTTCTCTCATCAACATGACATTCCATGGAAGATGAATGGCTGTGGTCTCCTGCACTTTTGCTAGATCATCTTTGGCCGGAAATTCAACATTGGGAGTCTGCTCTATGTCTACTGGTGTGGGTTGTTGATTCTGGCTTTCCAGATGCATGCATTTCTCATAAAAATTCTGGAAACTATGGATATGTGCAATATCAGAAACAAAGGAGTTTTTTAGTAATATTATAATGCAGCATTCAAAGCAAATATAAATCACATTTACTGTTATCCAAACACTGGGACATGGAGGTCATTGATAAAGAGGGTAATGGAAGGCCCCTACACAGACCTTTCACAATATAGATAACACAGTGTGGAGTGGAGGAGCACAGCAGGCCAGGTAGCATCAGAGGAGCAGGAAAGTTGATGTTTCGGTTCGGGACCCTTCTAGCTCCTCCAGCTCCACACTGTTACCTCTGACTCCAGCATCAGCAGTTCTTACTATCCTTTTACAACATAGGTGTGATTCAGGTGTTTGCTATCCAATCAGTTTGGCACACATATAATGGGAGATTTTAAATATAGTCAGAAAAATGAGAACTTCTCTCCCTTTCTCCAATACCTCTCCCCACATTACAGAAGCGAGGTATCATTACATAGCAGAAAATGGTTGAGACATGTCATAGCCCATGAGGTGAGTAGTTATTGGACTTTGTCAAGATGGCAAGAATTTGAAATGCATTTGTGAATTGTGCAATTTACCTGAAACATGGAACTTTTCTCACGATTCTGCCCATCCTGCTGGATACAATATCTTCCACTCCCTCTGATCTGCCCACTGCACTTCATCACTCACCTGGTTCCTTTGCCAGCTTGTGCCCTGGCACCTCACTTCCTCGCCACCCCTTCCACCTGGCATCCTACTCTTTGGTACCCTATCCCCTACACAGTTGGAACATTATTCAACTGTTCATTTCAGAGCCAACTTATGTAGAGAACAGATCTTAAAATTAAGCAGTGCTGAAGGAATTTGTAGATGGCTGTGTCTTTTGACTGTGGTAAACTGCTCTTCTGTAAATTATGATTGTTTTTGAATTGAAGGGATGATCATCCTGAGACAATGGTTACTAAACACAGGCACGTTTCTAAATAAAACATTTTGACAAATAATGGTTTCAGCATGCCTTTGGTGAAGCGATGGCTCATGACTCCTCTAAGACATTAAAACAAAATTCAGAATTATTTTAAGAAAGTTAATGAGAAATTAAAAACTAAACAGGAATACTATGTAAAAGAAAACTGAAGGAAGTGCAGATCAAAAACAAAGTTGCTGGAAAAGCTCAGCAGGTCTGGCAGCATCTGTGAAGGGAAAAACAGAGTTAACGTTTTGGGTCCAGTGACCTTTCATCAGAACTGGTGGTGGCTGGGAAAACGTCAGTTTAAATGCAGAAAAAAGGGAGAGGGGAATGAGTAGGGAGTAAACAATAGGATAGAACGCAAAGAGGGAGAAGAGCATTTGGACAGACAAAGATATTGTTATTACCTCTTTGTCTGTCCAGCTGCTCTTCTCTCTCTTTAGGCTCTATCCTATTGTTTACTCCCTACCCATTCCCCTTCCCCTTTTTCCGCATTTAAACTGACGTTTTCCCAGCCACCGTCAGTTCTGAGGAAGGATCACCAGACTCAAAACATTAACTCTGTTTTTTCCTTCACAAATGCTGCCAGACCTGCTGAGCTTTTCCAGCAACTTTGTTTTTGTTCCTGATTTACAGCATCCACAGTTCTTTCAGTGTTTTTTTAAAAGAACTGCAGATGCTGGAAATCAGAAACAAAGTCAGAAATTGTTGGAAAAACTCAGCAAAAACTACAAATAATATACAATTTTCATATTGCAGTTCAGTCATTTGCTATTTTCCAAGAATAGAATGGTTTTAGTCACGAAAATAATTTACTTGCAAAGTGTTCAAATATCAATTGTCTTCCTTCAGTTGTATTGACTTAATTAAACACAAGTGCTGCTTACATACTGTAATGTCTTTGCAAAGTGTACATGTTAAAGAAACACAAAGGAGAATTTTCACTTCTGGGTAGGAAGTTGGTGGAATGGCCATGCACCTGGCAGTTGCTGTGAGAGAATGGTTCTATTAATGGCACAATTGCCAAATATAGTAGGTGAGCCCACCATTCAGAAACAGATGTCCAAAAGCAGATCAGCAAAAATCCAACAAGTGGAAACAGCTCTGGCAAATCAACACATGATTAGGGAGGATTTTGTGAATAAGAAAGAAGCAGTGCAAAATGCAGGCCAAAGTTTCTTTCAGGGATCCAGAGGAAACCTGATTTACGGAGGTATAGCCTATGTTAAGTTGATCATGTGTCTCTGTGATTGAGTAGTAATGAATACATAGTTTCCAAAATTAGTTCCCTTTCCATCAACATTGATAAACTGTAACTCTGGCAGAATAGTGTGTAACTATTCATTGCCACATTACAACCATATGGTTTACAGTTTCCCGTTAACAGTGAATCAATATATCTGGGCTTGCTTGTGTTTCGCTTGATACATATTAACCTCCAGAGTTTTGATTTCCATATTTGTTAGGCTATATTTAAAATGTAGTTATAAAATCATTTTGAGCTTCTGTTAGCCATCCCTCCATATTTTTCCTGTTACGTACTCTTCTGGGGTTTAAATTCTAATACCATGAAGTTTGTAGATATTTTCTAATCAATCTATTCAGAGATGCCATTACTCACCTCTGAAACAGGTGGAACGTGAACCAAGGATTCCTGGCTCAAAGGTAGGGCACTACTGCAGCATCATAAGAACCCTCCACCATGTTTATATATTCCCAAATAGATGCCATTTTGCATAGCCTTGTGTTGTCCTCTTTCATACTTGCAAACTGTTCTGTGTCTGCCTAAATATATAGATTTCAAATTGTAGATCTTTTAGGGCAGAAATCATTTATTAATACTAATTTCATTTAGTCATGTTCTGTATGGCATGACAATGTCTAAATTATTCTATGACTGTCAACAAGTATAATATAGTAGCAGGATGTGTTTCACATCTACAAATCTAAGGATGATGTTGAAATCTCTTTATTCACTCAGTTCTTCCAATTATAGCCAAAAGTGTTATAACTGGTGGTAAACTTCAATAGCATGGAAGGAAGGAAGATAGATTTGAAAAAGTCATTGTTGCTGGTCTCTACGGATTATTATTGTCTGTGCTTTGCTGCCAGTCCATAAGATGTAAAACATAGAAGCATAAGTAGACCATTCCACCCATTGAGTATGCGCCACCATTTGTTCAGGTTACGGCTAATCTGGCAAACTTAGAACATATTTCTTCATTCATTCGGTTCTTATTTATATTTGATCAGTGACTAAATGGCAGCGTGTTTGTTTGTTCTTCATTTCCCTGGTAATGTCTTTCAATGCCTAGAGAGACAACCTAATTTAGGAATAACAAAATTAGTCATCTGACTAAAGTCTAATCCTTTGACCAAAGAGGCTTGAAGTATTTTGCTCCAAAGATGAAAAGCTTTATTGGGTAATTGCGTTAGATGTTAAGATAATTGTAACATGCTAATTAAAACGTTGAGATACAACCTGGCAAAGCTTAATGTTGGCAAGTTTCTGAGGTGTTTTGATATTTTGAAGGATCTTTTAAGAACATTTCAGTCTTCCAGTCTTGCTTTGAGAGTGTTCCAGCATATATCCTTTATATCTTGACCTGTATAAATGTAAGCACATTTCAGTTCTGCTAGAGTTAAGACCCCTTAAGCTTATACATATCAATTAATTTCCTTATGCTTAAGCTACACAGCCATCTGCTTGATCATGCACATTCCAGATAAGTCGGAAACAAATGGTTCCAAATACTAATTTGTTTCCTGCAAACATGTAGAAAGAATGGAGATGTTTCATTACTCAGTTTACATCATGGGTGACCTACTTAAGCCAGGTTAAGCAATCTTCAGGCAAGACACTACCAACATGGTTGCCATTAAGCAACAGAAAGCTTTTATGGAGATGTTTTCCAGGAAAATATCAGCAGTTGCAATTTTTAAAAATTGCTTCCTGTACACAATACAAATGCATTTCTTTCATTGAAACAATGATAGAAGAGTACCTTTTCTAGCAAACAAACAGGATGCAAAAATATTGAACACTCTTAAGGCACATTGCCAATAAAATGGAAATATATTCACTTATCCAAACAGTCAGCAATATTAAATTAACTGTAAGAATTCAAATCTGTTTATATAGTTCAAAGCTGAAACACAAAACATATTCTGTGATTTTATTGCAGCATTCACTTTTTGACCCCAAATTTTCATTGATCTGTTTTTTCCCTCTTTATGCACATTTCTGAATATTTGACAGCAGAAATATATTCATCTTACGATCTTAAGAAGTTTTTAAAATTCTTAATTACAACAATTATTCAGATCCTCTATAGGGAAATTTTGAATCTTTTGTCATATACCAAAATAAAATCCAACCCCTAATCCTTGAATCTATACATACTACAGCTACACCCACACTCTTTGCTCAGCTTTCATTTGACTTCAGTCACTGCTGTCATTTCTATTCTCTGCATCCTCCTCTTCACTTGGAAACAGTCCAAATCTTTTCTAGAGGAAACTACTCAACAAGAAATTGGTCACATTTTTCAAAAATTGTAAACAAAATAGATACAAATCCCATGATTTTTGAGTAATTTGGCAGAGGAAATATAATACTAACTTAGATCTTTAGTTGGAGTTATTAGTGGATCATTTGTTTACTATAGTATCAATTTATACATCAACAAAAAATGATTAGAAAGAGTTAGATAAACTGGAATTACTTTTGCACTTGCAATTTTTATATTAACAAAGTTATATTGAATGTTGCAGAGCTCTTTTTTTCTAGTATGCCATATATATTTTATGGGGTGATATATAATTTCATTTCCCATTAGATTGTTATTTATGAATGTGAGTTAACAATTAACAGTATGGTAGAATAATCATAGAATCACAGAACCATAGAATCGCTACAGTGTGGAAAAAGGCCCTTCGGCCCAACAAGTCCACACCAACCCTTGGAGCAGCCCACCCAGACCCACACTCCTATAACCCACCTAATCTACACATCCATGAACACTATGGGCAATTTAGCATGGCCAGTCACCTAGCCTGCACATCTTTGGACCGTGGGAGGAAACTGGAGCACCCGGAGAAAACCCATGCAGACACGGGGAGAATGTGCAAACTCCACACAGACAGTCGCCTGAGGCTGGAATTGAACCCAGTTCCCTGGTAATCAGTGGCACAACTTACTTTAAGTGCTTTTTCACTAGATGGAAAGGCATTTGTCATTTCACAGAATCACAGAATGGTTTCAGCCAATTATCTTAAACCCATGCCCTCGGCTCCTGACACCAATGTTTTGTACATATCCACTCTGTCCACAACCTTCATGATTCTGAATGCCTCTATCAAATTTCCTCTCAATCTCCCCTGCCCAAGGAAGACAGTTCTAACTTCTGCAATCTATGAAGCTGAAGTTCCTCATCTTGGAACTATTCTCACGACTCACAGAAGTGTTACGGCACAGAAGGGGTCTATTTGGCTCATTGTGCCTTCACCAGCTTGTTAAGTGACCATCATTGCTGAGTGCTAATCTCCTGCTTTTTTTCCCCAGACCCTTGCACAATATTCTGGTCCAAATAATCATCCGATGTTCTCATAAATGCCTCAATTGAACCTGCCTCCACCACACTTCCAGGCAATACATTCCACACCTTAATTTCTCAGTGAGTGAAAAGGGCTTTCCTCACTTCATTCTTGCATCTTTTGAGGATCACTTTAACTCTATGCTGTCCTTTCCCTATCGCAAGCACTTAGAACATTAGTGAACTAGACAGAGTTTTTACGACAATCAACAATGGTTACATGGTCACCATGAAGCCAGTTCTGTATTTCAGATTTGTAGTGAGTTTAAATTTCACCATCTGCTACAGTGAGATTCAAACCCATGTCCCCAAAACCTTAGCTTGGAGTTTTGGGATTCTAGCCCAGTGACATTTCCACTGCACTGCCAACTAAATCTTTTAGGCACTCTCTCAAAGTACTTGCCCTCTTTCGTAGAAGTGATCTCCTCTATCACTTATAAATTATGAATTAGCCACCACAAGTTTTAATCAGTTCAATGTTGATTGGAGCAGTATTAGACTCAACTATTTATGCAGTGAGACAATAAATTTTAGCACTGGTTTCTAGTTGAATATTGAACTTCAGAGCAATTTACAACTGAGATGTTAAAAAATCTTTGGTATCAGTAAGGGCCAGCTGCGTATTATGAGACTGAAGTCACATGTAGATCTAAGGGAAGGATGGAGAATAAATTGAATAGCTCTGAAAGCAGGTAAAGGAATTGTAGTGTGTGATTAACTTGTTTGTTTGCCATCTGTCCACTTTTCCCTCTCCGATCTTCCAACAAGGTCACCGGTCTAGAGTCCAAAAGTCATTGTGCAGGAAATCTCCCATGTTATGTGATTATTTATTATTTTCCAGGTCAGATTCACCTCAGACACAACTGCCAAGTCCTGCTGCAGCCTGTTGACTGCAATGCAGGCAACTTGCCAAGTTGGTGTTACCTGCTGTTTTAAATTATTTCAGCATCCAATCAGTTTGTAACTGTGTTGCTAATTTGTTAGATGCCTAACTTGGGTTCCAAAGTCAAGAGTGACTGGTGCCAGTTAAAGCTAGTTTTCGCTTTTTAAAGCTAGCCTAAATTCCTTGAAGGGAAGGTGGTGTGACTGGAGCAGGTGCAGGCAGTTTTGTCAGTGAATCTGACCTGGGAAAGATTAAATAAACACTTAATATGATAGAGTGTGGGTTTCAAAGCTCCCAGACCCTGAACTGCAAGCCTAAGAGATGGAAAAGTGGACTGATGTCCCATACCTGCAGGGGCCAGGAGGTTCTCTAGACATGCACTCAGAAGACAGTGACAGTATACATCTGTGAAGGGTAATGCCAGACATCTAACACTGAGAATCTAAATGTAGTGTAGAAAGAAGTTCTGTCACTTCACAAGAATGATGAGGGGCAGAGAAGGTATCTTCAAATGCCATGTTCTATCATTTACACCAGTAGCCTCAGAAACTCCTAAATTCACCATGCATCCATTTCTCATCTACCAAAATTGTCTATCAATTAAGATTGACATTACTATGCTGTAGTGCGCCCACACACAGATAATATTGTGCAAACCTCATACTCAGATCATACAGATCAGACACTTTACTCACAACCAAGGCAAACATTACACAAACAGATTGAAAGACACTTGACGCCATACTTCCTTTATCCCTGCTGAAGAAGGTGGCAAACAACCAGAGGTAACAGGAGATAACCAATGGGGAACACTGCTGTCCTCTCTCTGATGGCCATACAAAAATATGGACATGCAAATTAGAAGCACGAGTAGACCACTTCACCCCTCAAGCCTGCTGCCCCATTCAATAAGATTTTGGCTGATTACATTACTTCACATTTCCACCTACGGCCACCACCGCCACTTGCCCCAAATCCCCAAGCTACCAACAAGGAATATGACAGTCACGATCAGTAAGCAGTTATCATTGAGACCATCGCTGGACCCAGGCTGTCATAATCTGGGATAATGGAATTATCACAGCTAATTCTCCTTTTCACATCCAATTAATATATAACAATTTGGGGGCAGTTGGATATATCCACTGAAGGATAGAGCTCCTGCTTGTGGCCTGAGCATTCTCAGTCTGATCTACCAATGTCAAGCTGGGATCTGACCAATGCCTCCTCCTCATTGACTGTCATGTATAGGATGACCAGTGGGCTGGCAAGGGAAAGTGTAACTGAACATAAAACTGTTGATCCCAGAATACATTGAGGAGCTCAGAAAGGATTACTTAGGTTGGAAAACCATGAAACCCATACTGGTGTCTCCAACGGACTGATGGGAAATAGTCAAGGGGATCATCAAGAGGGTCATCATCCTCAAAAGTGTTCAGAAGGCACAAAATAAATGGAAGAAATTGTCAAAAGTCTAGAGAAAGCATGCAAATCTTGATCCTACTGTAGATGATGGGTGTTGATGTCACAGAGGATCTCCTTGAACAGGTAAAGAGCCAGCAAGCCTCGCTCTTTGCCTCGGAGACCTCGACGCTTATCTTCCAGTCCAGGGTTCGCACCATGGAGCAGAAAGAGACGTTCTTGTGTTCCTTCTTCCAGAAGACGCACAGGGAGAGCTCTGTGCTCAGCAGCTTGAAGGAAAAAGATGGCTCAGTAATGTCATCTCAGTGTGATCAGTCAATCCTTCTATGCCAGACTGTATGTCACAAAGCCCACAGACAGCATGGCCTCCTAGTCATTCTCAGTCACAGAGGTCTTATGAGACAGCATGTGGGAGAGACTGGACCAGCCATTATTGCTGGATAAGCTGACCAAGACCCTCAAGTCATTTGAAAGGAATAAAAAAAGAAAGTGATAGCTTAACAACTGAGTTGTATTTAGTTTTGTAGCACTTGATTGGCTAGGACTCACCAAAGGTGTAAGACAGTCTGCTTCTGGCCGGTAGCATGTGCGAATCCATGAGGAAAAGTTTCATCACCCTCATCTACAAGTGGCATGAGAGACGGAGGAAATTAGAAATTGGTGACCAATGTTACTGTTGAATGTAGATTGCAAAAACCTATCTAAGGTCATCACCAACCAGGTAAAGTTTCCTCTGGGATCAGTGATTCACCCTGACCAAGCCGGTACTGTACCAGGCACGAAGATCTCTGAGAGCCTTGTGCTCCTCAGGGATATGATCTCCTACGTGTCGGACAGGGGAGTGAATGCCTGTCTCATCAGCCTGAACCAGGAGAAGGCCTTTGACAAGATATTCCACAATAACGTATGGGATTTGCTGTCGAAAATGAACTTTGGGGAGAGAATCCACAGTGTAACTGCTTAACACCAAAGTCATTAGTGCAGTCTCAATCAACAGGAAGGAATCGGTAAGTTTCTTGATCAGATCTGAAGTCAGACAAGGCTACCCTCTCACTGCTGCCTTGTTAGTGTGTTGTATAGAGCCTTCAGCCAAGTCCATAAGGGAAGATGCAAGCCTGAGAGGATTGACTATTCCAATTAGTGGAGGTCAGGATAAAGTCTTCATGTACATGGATGATGTCACGGTTTCCTGCTTGGATCCACTGTCGTTGTGCAGACTCATGAGCATCTGCCACCAGTTTGACCTGGCCTCAGTAGCCAAGGTAAATTGAGGCAAGAACATGGTCATGTTCTTTGGAAACTACACCAACCGATCCTTTATCTCCTTCTCCGTCAAGTCAGGTTATCTGAAGATGTTGGGAACATGGTTCGGAGGGGCAGAGGCATGTACAAAAACTGGGAAGGAATGTATCACCAAGGTGAAGTAGAAACTGGGCTTTTTGGAGCAGTGCTCCCTCTCCATTGTGGGTGACAACCTGATCATTGGGTATGAGGTACGCTCGGTATTGTATGTTGCGCTGGTCTGGTCTACTCCTCATGCTTGCACCACTGCAGTCACCCGAGTCATCTTCCGATTCATCTGGACATCTAAGGTGGACCGTGCTCAAGGAACACCATATGCAAAGCTCTGGAAAAGGAGGTAAAGACATACCCAACACTGCCTGTCATCCTGATGGCCACTTTCCTCTGTGCCTGCCGATGTGGTAGACTTTCGGTACACAAAAACTAAGTGTCAATATTTACTGAGATTGTACCTGTCCCTGGTATTGCGAAGAATAGGTCTGGCCTCAGCATTGTGAAACACTCCAAATAGATGGACCATTCCAGCACATGGGAGCATCGAGACCTTGTGGGAAAAGGAAGGGGTGGTTCCTGTTAGGTTGTTCCCTGAGCAGACTGTCAAAGTCATTTGGCAGAACGCCTCATCACCAGAACTTTCCAACAAACACCGAGACATTGCTTGACTGGTGGTGAGAAGAGCACTACCTGTGAGATCCTTTATGTACGCCCAGACTCTCTGCGCCATAGCACACTGCCCTTGGAGTGGTCGCACTGTTACACTTTTCCTTCTGCAAAGTGCCTTTGCAAAGAAGGTCTGGAGAGAGATGCAATGGCTTTCATCAAGGCCCATCCCAAGCAACTCTGTGAGACAGGACTCTCTCCTCTATGGTCTGCTCCTGGGATAAATATCAACTACACCTGGAGAACCATCAAGTTGGTGAAAGGCGCTCTTTAGTCTACCCGAAACTTCCTGTCCTCCAGTTGGTCTTCCAGTGCATAGAGTTGACCTTGACTGACAGTTGCAGATTGGCACATTCCAAGGTCAAACACTACATGCTGAGGGACACTCTAATGCTCAGGGAGCTGCCATCAAGGCACAGTGGGGAAAGACCACTATCTAAGATCCTAGTGCCAAAGTATAATGAGGGTCTGTTCAGTTATCAGACCCTCTTGTTCCTCAATGTATATATATAGTGTACTATGTAGGTAGAAAATGCTTCTGTTTTTGCAATTGCATAGAAACTCTGAGATATGTCAAAATTCTAATATTTTGTTCGTTTTTTTCCCTCTGCAGAGACTTTACAGAACTGATTTAGAACGCTTGTAGGTACTTATAGATGATCTTTAATGAATAATGCATATTTTTGAAATTTAAAAAAATCCATTTGGATTTACAAGGTATAGATGGCATATGCATCTTATCTCCCCATTTCCCCATACCACAATCTGACCATGGTTCTTTCATTATCCAGAAGTATAACCTGGTCAGGCAGTGGATGAACAGGAAGCTGATGAAGACTTTTTATCGCTTTATTTCATTACTATTTATGGGTATAAAACAGACAACAGCACAATGGTAATGAAAGCAAAATCCTGCACATACGGTAATTCTGAAACAAACACAGAATGTTGGAGAAATTCAGCAGGTCTGGCAGCATCTGTGAAGAAAGAGACAGAGTTGACGTTTTGATTCCAGTATGACTATTCTTCTGAACTCTGAATATTGATTAAGAAAAGCAGTGGTCTTCACAGAAATCTCTGGGTCACACCACTGTGTACATCTCTCCAGTTCCAAACACAACTATTCAGCCCACCTCTCTGTTTTTTGTCACTTTGCCAACTTCGGATCGATGCTGCTATCATCCCTTAAGAGCCAACATCCATACTTTTCTCCTTTACCAGGCTCACAATGAACAACTTTTCCTTCAAACTTCTTCACTTCCTACAAAAACAAAAGTGTTACAATAAGAGCAGTGTGATTTGGTCAAGTTGAGTGAGAGAGTAAATGCATGGCAGATGCAGTATAATGCAGGTAAATGTGAGGTTATCTATTTTGATAGCAAAAACAGGGAGGATGATTATTATCTGAATTGCTATAAATTGAAAGAGGAGAATGTGCAATGAGACCTTGTACACCAGTCTCTGAAGGTAAGAGCAGGGGGTAAAAAAAGCAAACAGCATTTTGGCTTTTAAGTGAGAGGTGTTGATTTCAGGAGCAGGGATGTCTTGCTGCAGTTATACTGGACCTTGGTGAGACGATAGCTGAAACATTGTGTGCAGTTTTGTTCTCCTTACCTGAGGAAGGGTATTCTTGCTACAGATTGATTGATTTTATTGATGTGTACTGAAATACAGCGAAAAGCTTTGTTTATGAACTGTTCAGGCAAATCATAGTAAGCAAATGATGTACAGATCGAAAAGACTTAGAGGCATACAGGTTGCACTGCAGGTTACATTATTTGAGGCTACAGTCCATTCAACAACCTGATAACAGCCGGAAAGAAGCTTTTCCTGAACATGTTGGTGCGTGTGTTCAGGTTTCTGTATCTTCTGCCTGATGGAAGAGGTTGTATGAGATCATTACCAGGGTGTGATGGGTCTTTAATGTTTTGGCAGCCTTTCTGCAATAACGAGCCATGTAAAGAGACCATGGATGGAGGTTGGCTTCCATGATGATCTGGGCTGTGCACACCACTTTCTGTAGTTTCTTATGGTCCCGGGCAGACCAGTTGCCATATCAGGCTGATATACATCTGGACAGTATGCTTTCAATGGTGCATCTGTAGAAGTTAGTGAGGGACCTTATGGAAATGCCAAATTTCCTGAGCTGCCTGAGGAAGAAGAAGCATTGTTGAAACTTCTTGACTGTCGCATTTACATGGGAAGTCGTTGGTTATTGTCACTCCAAGGAACTTGACGCTCTTCACTCTCTCAACCTCAGTTCCGTTGATGTAGATGGGGGCGTGTTCTCCTTCTTTCTTTCTGAAGTTGATGATCAGTTCTTTAGTTTTGCTGCCATTCAGAGACAGGTTGTTTTCATTGCACTATGTCACCAAGCCCTCTATCTCCCTTCTGAATTTTGACTCATCGTTGTTAGATATCCGTCGCACTACAGTGGTGTCATCAGCGAACTTATAGATGGCATTCATTCAGAATTTGGCAACACAGTCGTAGGTGTACAGGGAGTACAGTAGGGTTCTGAGGATGCATCCCCCCACTGGGGGCTCCAGTGTTGAGGGTTATTGTGGAGGAGGTGCAGTTACCTATCATCACTGATTGCAGCCTATGGATCAGAAAGCTGAGGATCCAGTTGTAGAGGACAGAGGTGAGACCAAGGTCACGCAGTTTCGAGATCAGTCTGGATGGGATAATGGTGTTGAAGGCAGAGCAATAGTCAATGAGCAGAAGTCTGATGTAGATTGCTTTGTTGTTGAGATGTTCCAGGGATGAGTACAGGGCTCGGCATATCGCATCCTCTGTGGATCTGTTACGTCAGTAGGTAAACTGTAGGGGATTGAGGCTGGTTGCGAGACTGGAGTTGATGTGGGCCATGACCAGCTTCTCGAAGCACTTCATCATTATTGAAATCAGAGCAATTGGGTAGTAGTCATTAAGGCAAACTGCGTGTGTTTTCTTCGGTACGAGTATAATGGTGGCCTTCTTGAAGCAGCTGGGGACTGATTGGCGGGTGCCACACCGGTGGTATTCTGCTCAAACCGAATGTAGAAAGCATTAAGTATGTCAGGGAGGGATGTGTCATTGTCCACCATCTTACACTGTTTCATTTTGTATCCCGTAATGTGGTTTAGACCTTGTCATTAACCGCGGGAGTCTGTTTGGTAGGTCTGGGCCTCTAACTTGATCTGGTACTGCCTCTTGGCCTCCCTAATGGCTTTGTGGAGATCATATCTGGATTCTTCGTATTCCTCTGGGTCAACTTGACTTGAAAGCTGAGTGTCTGGGTCTTCAGTAGGGAGTGGGTTTCCTGGTTCATCCGAGGTTTATGGTTGGGGAACACTTGGATTGATTTCTTCGGTTCATGGCCCTCTACGCATTTGCTGATGAAGTCAGTGACGGTGGTGACATACTCGTCTAGGTTTTCTGCTGAACACTTGAACATGGTCCCGTTCACCGTGTCCAAGGAGTCCCAGAAACAGTCTTTCGGTGCCTCGGACCATCATGGTACTTCTTTTCATGAAGGATTCTTCCGTTTCAGCTTCTGCTTGAAAGCTGGGAGGAGGAACACAGTGCTGTGATTGAATTTTCCGAAGTGTGGGCGGGAGATTGAGCTGTAGGCGTCTTTGATGGTCATGTAGCTGTGGTCCAGAATGTTTGGTTCCCCTCTGGTGGGACAAGAGATGTGTGGGTGGTATTTTGGCAATATCTGCTTGAGGTTAGCTTGGTTGAAGTTGCCGGCCACAATGAATAGGGGCTTGGGGAATTTTGTCTCTAAAGTGTTTGTGGTGGTGTAAATCACGTCTAGGGCATTCTTCACATCTGCATGGGGTGGTATGTAGACTGCTATCAGGATGGCGGAGGTGAACTCTCGTGATTTGTAGTAGGGATGGTGTTTTACTATAAGGTATTCTAGGTCCAGGGAGCAGTGGTTTGCCAGGGCCACTACATCCAAGCACCAGGAAGTGTTGATCAGGGAGCATATCCCACCGTCTTTCGCCTTACTCAAGGATGCCATGCAGTGTATGGAGAACCTGTCACCTTGTAGGGTGCAGTCGGGAATGGCAGGGGTGAGCCAAGTCTCCGTGAAGCACAGCACACAACAGTCTCTCAGTTCCCTCTGGTAGGTAAGTCTAGATCTGAGTTCATCCATTTCTCTTTTGATACTTTGGACATTTACTAGGAATATGCTGTGGGGCTGGTGGGGGGAGTCTTGAAATTGCATAGTTTCAAACTCACCTTTAGACCAACACGATTTCCCCATTTCCTTGTAGGTTTCCTGCATCCTGATGGCCCGGGGAGTTGGTGGTGTGAGTCTGCTGCTCCTGCAGGTAAGAGAGTTGGTTCCGTTGGTCTGGGCCTCTCTCAGGGGCAGAACTCCATGAGGTCGGAGTTCAGGCCTAGGCTGGTCTGGTCTCCTCAGGGGGTGGATTGCAGCGTTGGAGTTTCTGATCCTGGACAGTCCTGGGTGCTGGTGGAGTGAGTCTTCTTCTCTGGCAGGTAAGTGAGTTGGGAGTTCCGTGAAGGTTTACCATACTCATTCCTGGGATCTCATGACTTATGTATGAAGAGAGGTGAATTGGTTTTGATTACATTAACTGGAGTTCAGACTAATGGGATGAGGTGGAGGGTGGATCTCATAGGAACCTATAAAATTCCAACAAAACTAGACAAAGTAGATATAATAAAGATGTTCCTGATGGCGGGGAGACCACAACAAGAGATCACAGACTGAGGGTATGGGGTAAACAATTTAGGATTGAGATACCGAAAGATTTCTTCACCCAGAGAATTCACTACCAGAGAAAGCAGTTGAAACCAAAACATTGCACAATTTCAAGAAGGTGTTTGTTATTGCACTTGCATTAAAGGGATCAAAGGATATGGGGGAGCAAGCTATTGAGTTCAATGATCAGCCATGATCATAATGAATGGCAGAGCAGGCTTAAAGGGCTGAATGGCCTATTCTTGCTCCTATTTTCATGTTTCTAAATTTCTATGAACTTATTTGGGTCTTAAATTTCCTAATTTTTTGCAGGATATATAAAATTGGATTGTTCCAGTCCTACTCAGTTCCCCTTCCTCATCTCTTTTTCTAATTCACTGATTACTGTATTAATGCCCTTTATTGTCTTTTCCTGAAAATGATTCTTTTTTCAAATTTATATTAAGGTTTCACTTAGACCATAAGATTTAGGAGCAGAAATAACCATTTAACCCATTGTGTCTGCTCCTCCAGTCAATCATGAGTAATATGTTTCTGAACCCAATTCTCTTGGATTTCTTCCAATAATCCTTGATTCCTAATCAAGAACCTAACTATCTCTGTCTTAAAGATACTCAATGATGTGGCCTCCATAGTCTTCTGCAGCAATGAGTTCCACAGCATGAGTACAGACCCAGCATCCTCAACCATTCATCATATGAAAGGCTTTGATTCCCAGGATCATTCTTCTGAACCTCTCTTGACCCCTTCCAAGGCCAGCATATCCTTCCTTAGATACGGGGCCCAAAACTATTCACAATATTCCAAATTATCCTTCAGATGACTCATCAACAATTCTTCCTTTCCTTTCCCTGACTTCTCTACCTTCATTTCTAGGAATCAAGTATTGGCTAATATCAATTATAAACTCACTGATTTCGACAGAGACCTTGACTACTTCTCAAAAACTTTCTGGAAGGAACACTACCCTACTTTCTCAATCTCTTTGGATTGGTCCTTATGATTCCTTCTAGTGTTTTTAATATGTATTCCAATATAACTAGCTGAGTAGATAAAGGGGAACCAGTATATTTAGATTTTCAACTGTCATTCGATGAAGTGTGAAACAAAATGTTAATCTGCAAAATAAGGACTAATAATATCAGTGTAATGTATTAACATGAATGGAGAATTAGATCATATACGAGAAGCAATGAATAGGAATAATTAGGTGAATTTTATGTTGGTTGGTTATGACTAATAGAGTGCCTCAAGGATTGGTGTTGGGGGTTCAGCTATTTAAACTCTATGTTCATTCCTTAGGTAAAGAGAGAGAGAATTATATCAAAATTTGCTGATGATTGAAGTGGCTGCAATTTACGCCCCATAACAATTCTATGGTCCTGTGGAAATTAGATGGGCATTGTAAGCAAACACCCCACCATCTTTTTTGTTCGTGCCCCAGTGAATAGTATGAAACTGTTGAAGGCAGAAGTGATGAGAATTAAGTAAGAAATAACTGAGACAAAAAAAAATGTAGCTGAATAAGAGGGGATATGGAGTGGTGGAGAATGCTAAATCTGTAATGTGGAGTTCAACTAAACTTACTAACTTTTAAGAAGATAACAAGGTGTAGAGCTGGATGAACACAGCAGGCCAAGCAGCATCAGAGGAGCAGG
>NC_063338.1:51231580-51259210 GCF_021869965.1 Rhincodon typus
CAGATTCTCCAGCATCTGCAGTTCCTACTATCTCTGTAGTTGTGGAGAGTTGTTTTTTGGACTGGAGGCCTGTCACCAGCTGTGTTCCACAGGGACTGGTTCTGGGTCCCATTTACTTGTGACTTATATGAGTGATTTGGATGAGAATATAGAAGGGATTGTTACTAATATTGCAGATGACACCAAAATTTTTGGTTAAATGGACAGTGAAGAAGATCACATAGAAACATAGAAGCTAGGTACTGGAGGAGGCCATTCAGCCCTTCCAGCCTGCTCGGCTATTCATCATGATCATGGCTGATCATCCAACTCAATAGCTTAATCCTGTTTTCTCTCCATAACCTTTGATCCCATTTGCCCCAAGTGTTATATCTAGCTGCCTCTTGAATATATTCAATGTTTTGGCATCAACTACTTTGTGTGGTAATGAATTCCACAGGCTCACCACTCTTTGGGTGAAGAAATGCCTCCTCATCTCTATCCTAAATCATCTACCCTGAATCCTCATACTAAGATTACGAAGAGATCTTGATCAAGATCAATGGGCTGAGGAGTGACCGATGGAGTTTAATTTGGATAAATGCAAGGTTTTGCAGTTACGTAATACAAACAAGGGCAGGAAATGTAATTAATGGTAGGACAGGGAGAATGAGGGGTACAAGTGCAAAAGTTGTGTCACAGGTATACAGGGTGGTGAAGAAGGAGGTGAGCACACTTACGTTCATTTCTCAGACCTTTGAGTTTAGGAGTTGGGATATTATGTTGAGGTTGTATAGAATGTTGGTGAGGCCTCTTCTGGAATACAGTGAGCAGTACTGGTCACCCTGCTATAGGAAGGGTATTATTAAATTGGAGAGGGTTCAGAAAAGATTTACCAGGATGTTGCCTGGAATGGAGGGTTTGAGTTATAAAAATAGGCTGGGTAGGCTGGACTTTTTTCACTGAAGTGTAGGAGGTTGAGGTTTATAAGATCATGAAGGGTATAGATAGGGTGAATAGCAAGGGTCTTCTCCCCAGGGTGAGGAAGTTTAAAACTAGTGGACATATTTTTAAGGTGTGAGGAGAAAGTTTTAAAAAGGACATGATGGGCAACATTTTTTACATGGAGTGGTTTGTGTGTGGAATGAACTGCCAGAGGAAGTGATCGATGCAGATTCAGTTACAATATTTAAAAGACTTTTGGATAAGTACATGAATAGGAAGTGTTTGGAGGGATATGTGCCAAATACAGGCAGATGGGGCTAGTTCAGTTTGGGAACATGGTCGGCATGGGCTTGTTGGACCGAAGGGTCTGTTTCCATGCTGTATGACTCTATGAAACTATAAATGCAGATATGGGCTAGACTGAGAAACCAAAGAAGTTGGTGGAGATGCAATCATTGTCTTATCATGTAAGGTTTGGAGAAACATGATGAAAATGATGATGAAGGTGCCAAGAGAAAATGAACTAATTTTTGAGCCTTGTGAAGACATGTTCGGCCTAGCTGGAGCCAATCATGCAGTAACAAGTGCAGAGCTGAGTATAACGAACTGTGCCCTAGGAGGTAACGAGCTAGCTGAGGACAAAATAAAACAATCAACTACTTGTAGATCAGAAAGGGAAAACAGATGACTCCTTTCATTCTGACCCCCAGTCAAGCCCAGGCAACTTTGTACAATTTAACATCAGATTACACTAGCTAGCTTAGGATCAAGCAGACTGATCAACCACTTGCACATCAGAGGAGATAACTGATCACTCCCGAAGTCTTAATCTTTCCAAGAATGAATGAGTTGTGTGCAATTAATGATGAGGGGGCCTTGGGTTGATGACACCCAGAGAAAACCTCTGAACTGAAAAGGTGGATATTAACTTCCTAAAGTATTATTTTAGTAGGCTACAGAATGGCTACTCTGAGATGGTCAGCCACAGTGAAAAGGAAAGTAGCAGGTTACATAAGTAATTAACAACATGGCAAAGAGAATACAATATGAGGAAATGTGAGGTTATTCAATTTGTGGTAAGAACAGCTGATTTTCCTTCAAAAGGCATATAACATTTCAGTTGGATGTATTGATACAAAGAAAACATGAAGTTAGTATGTAAGTAACAACAAGGAAGGCAAATTGCATCTTGGCTGTTATTGCAAGGATACAGGAGTATAAGAGCAAAGAAATATTATTACAATTGTATAAAGTTTTGCTGAGACTACACATGGAATATTATGTGCAATTTTGGTCTCCATATTTAAGAAACAATATACTTGGCATGGATAACAAGGTGTAGAGCTGGATGAACACAGCAGGCCAAGCAGCATCATAGGAGCAGGAAGGCTGACGTTTCGGGCCTAGACCCTTCATCAGAAATGCTTTTGCAAAGTTTCACAAGATTAGAAATTAGAAGGCTGTCCATGATGAGAAGCTAAGTAAATGCAGTTTATATTTTCTGGAAGTTATATGAAAAAGAGACTAATTCTGAAAGGTTTAACAAGGTACACACAGAGAGGTTCTTGTGCCTTGGCTAGTGAACCTAGAAGATGGATCACAGTATCATGGAACTAAAATGAGGAGAAATTTCTTGACTCAGAGGGTTGTAAATTGTTGCATTTCTGTACCCCAGAAGATTATGCAACCAAATTGTTGAATATATAAGAGATGGGTAGATTAGGTGGGTTTGGGGAATGGGTCTGGGTGGGATTGTCTGAAGGTCGGTGTGGACATGTTGGGCCGAAGGGCCTGTTTCCACACTGTAGGGATTCTTTGGAAATATTTAAGGCTGTCATTGTTAGATTTTTCATCAAAGGAAACTGTTAGGAAAGTGGATTTAGAGCAGAAAACCAGCTATGATCATATAGAATGATAGAGTAGCTTGAAGGATCTTGTGGTCAACTGTTCTTTTGTTTTGCAATCAATCCCAAAAACTCCTCCCCTCCAATGGCACTGGCATTCCAACACCAATCTTTAAACATCGTCCCTTCTTACTGCCTAGGTCGCAAACACTGTCTGTAAATGAAACAGTGATTGATTTGTGCTTCTTTCATTTTAGCATTCTGTATTCACTGCTCACTATGTGGTCTTCTCTTCAGTGAAGAGACCAAATGAAGATTGGTCTTGTTAAGCCTGGAAGTGTGAACCCAAGCCTCTTACGCCTGTCATTTTAATTCTACACCCAACACCATTTCTGATCTTGCTGCCTTAACCTCTTTACACTGCTTAAATAAAACTCAATGTAAGTTTGGAGCACTGCCCCTCATATTTCAAAGCAAATCATCTCATTGAGTGGGAATCAGTATTTTAAAGTTTTCACCTCCCCAATCTGCTCCCAACCAGCTGATCTGGTGCTAAAACCCAAACCCTTATCACCGCTTACTTGAAAATGTGTGGTTTTGATATACTTTTAAAATTCATTCATGGGATCTGGGCATTTCTGGCTGGGTCAGCATTTATTACCTATTCCTATTTACCCTTGAGAAGGTGTTGTTGAACTATCTTTTTGAACTGCTGCAGTCCACATGCTGAAGGTAGACTCATAATGCCATTAGGGAGGGAATTCCAAAATTTTGACCCAACCCCTCATTGTTTGACCAAGTCTCAATACAGTCTCTTCTGTTCCATATAAAGCTAGAAGTTTGAAAAAAAAACATCAAATATATGAATACGACGTACTATTGACTTGTCAATATGCTTCAATCTGGTTTTATGGTGCGGATTTTCTTTATTCTGTGAATGCTGCTTACTCTTTATTATTACATTGATATATGTCAACAGAATTCCTACTTCTAACCTGACATTATTCAATAAACAATCAAATTCTATGCAAAATAAAATTGTCTGATGTTACAATTTTGACGAATTTTTATTCATTCATGGAATGTGGGCATTGTTGGCTGGGCCACATTTATTGTCCAAGCCTGATAGAATGTACATAATATTATGGCACATAATATAATGGGGTATAATATAATAGGATTAAATCAATGGGGCAAGATGATTGAGCATCAGCAGTCAATTCTACACAGCACCTAATTTTGTTTTCTGTTGCCACTTTACTTGTTAATTGCCATTACAAAAAAGTTTCTACTGAAACTGTTCAGAGATATTATTACACACCCTTGAACAGGTGAGACTTGAACCCAGGCCTTTTCATATAAATTGATAATATTAATCTTGTTTTAGTCATTGTAACCCAAATGTATTGTTTTTTTTTCTGTAAGTGTTGGTAATTTATGAACATTCCAAATGGTGAGTGGTTAAGCTGTTTCAGAAATAAACATTGTATTCTTTCTCATACTAAATTATAAGGCAGCACATTGTAAATTGTAGTGGTGTCACCATTAGGTTAAAAGGGCAAGAATGTCAGAGATTTTGTAATTCTAAATTTGGAGCAAACAAAAAGAGCTGTAGCAACACTCCTCCTTCCCATCCAATATCTGAAGTAAAGGTCTGCAGGATTTTAGAAAATGGTACAACAATGTGGGAGCAACTAGTCAGATGAATAAAAGTACTGGGGACTTTTAACCTGCAAAGGTGGGTGGACTTCTGTGCAAAACTTCTTGTGTGTCAGAAAACTGGCAATAAACCAACAATTTCCATCCGTAAGACATGCACACACTTTAGTACATAGCAAACTCGTATGGGGCTTCTGCATCTATTCGTCAAACATGCTAAATGGACCATGTCACCACCTACTTAGGAAAGCTTACTGATACTTGGGTCCCACTAATCTAGACATTGTTACAAAAGTGAAAGATTTAATCAAATTACTCAAGGTCTGTAATTTTCCTGCCTAATGAACTCAGGCTAACAGAAAACATTGACCAGGTTTCTGTACTTAGCAGGAAACTAGCATTTGGTACAAGTTACGTTTCTAGCTGCAGGCAAACAAAATGTAAATAATCAACTTATAACTCTCTAGCATCCTTCTAAAAGAACCCTACATTTCCTTCCACAGTTTCCTTGGTTTAATGTAGTATCCTTTTCCCACTCTGGTCCCCAATCCAAAATGAAATGAAAATTAAAAGATATGCTCTTTACAACAATAACAGTAGTTTTAACACACAAAACTATCTCTAATTTCATACACATAGGTTTCCTAGCTTATTTGATCTCACCTGGTGAACCAAGGTGAGAAGGCAGTTGGAATTAATGTGACCAAACACTGAAAAGCAAGGACCCCTTTCAACATGACAAATGATAGTTGCTTCATTGCTTAAATGAAAGAACTTTGCACACAGGACTCATTCTAAGAGGGTTTTCACTTCTATAGATGTGATTTCCAAAATTTTGGAGGTCATTTCCATGACCATGAAGTCGGTTTTATGTTTTTCATCTGCACTTTCTGGGTGTCAACTATCAGATCAGAATGTGTCCTGGCTGTGCAGTTCTACTTTACACCTCAACTGAGAAATGAGAGAAGCAGAAACTGCAACATCAGTAATAATAGGTGTAGCATCAAGAGGAACAGCAACATTAACAATCTTCTCAACTGTCTTGTGAGCCTACATGATAGAAGGGAAGGCAGGTCAGTGGTCCATGTTCACAGGGTTTGTTGGTATGACAATTGTGCTGATCAGAAGCTTCCTTCCTCAGATATTTTTAGTTTTTTGCAGAAGGCACTGGGTCACTGGTTCCTATTTATAAAGGTTTCTGACATATCAATTAAAAGTCACAGCTTACAGCAAATAGATAGGGGAAATAAATTGGTTATCTTCAGGCTTAAGATGCTTTTTACTGCAGAGAAAAGAGAGAGTTCCTTCTTTCCAGATGCCTGATGGTTTCTGCCAAAACATTCACAACCCAAGCTGTTCAACTACCTGGGAGCCATTCACAATGATATTGACAGGCAGTGTGCCTCTGTCATTGATGACTGGCTACCAGTCTGTAGACTAATCAACTACTTGTTACCAGCCAAAGCTCAATTTGTACACACACACTTGGCTTCACCTTATTACAAACTAGGCTTCCATTACTCTTTGAACAATCAGCTTTGTAACAAGTAACATTTCTAACAATGTGTGTCAGGTTATTTGTTTTTTAAAAATGCAGCAAACTTTCAACACCCTTACTTTTTAAAATTGTTCTTTCTTCTTTTCAATCTATAATTATAAATGCACAAAAAATGGTCTTTACAATGTTGACTGAACCAAAACCTAATCGGCATGAGCAACCCAGAGAGGTGTAAAGTCATTACCTTAAGTTATTAAGTGTAATTTCACTTTCAAACAAGCTGTCTGGAATGCTATTCAAGTATCCTGTGCCTTATTGATTTTAATTTTGTCAGATTAATTGTTAGAGGTGAGTTAAGGGTTTGCAATATAGTTTAACATTCAATTACAAGAGATGCTGAAATAAAGCTAGTTGAAATAAAAAATTAGAATTCAATAATTTCTGTTTTCAGCATTTACTGGGAGCAAAAACAATAAACATTAATGTGGTTGGCATGTATTTCAGCAAATAATGAATCTATTTTATACGGAAATTATAACGTTTTAAACATGTAACAACAAAAAATCCTACAGAAAGCACATTTCATTTGTTAATATTGAAAAGAAACTTTTGTTTTTATTTTCAATGAAGCAGTATAATGTGTTCATATATGATATTAATGAGGTAAGATGGGTATATGCAAAAAAGCCATGTGTGAACAAATCAGTCTTTATTTGTTCAATCCGATTGCATTTCCTTTGACATCTTATCTTTTATCTCTCCAATTCCCATCCTCAGCCAAAACAAATTTACTGAGGTCCAATATTTCCCTCAAAACACGTGATTATAAATGTTGCACTGTTTCCCTGAGAAACTGTGTTAGTTTTCTCAATCGTCCAATGTATAGACATATTCGCTTGATAGTGTCTTCTGTTCACAAATGGGTAGTATATTAGAAATGTCAACCTCTCTGCATGAATATATCCATGGGTGACTATGCAAACGGTTGCAAAACATTGGATGTTTGTGCCGGATAGCTTATTGACCCATGACAACTTTGGTTGAAGAGAGATAGTTATTCTCGCTGTTATTCAATTAATAAATATATGATGTATCCGTGAAAGTTTGTTGTACAAACTGAGTGTAAGTTTAGCACTTTTAATGCATAAAATCATACAGTACAGAAGAGGCCCTTTGGCCCTTTGAGTCTGCACGACAAATAACACCTATCACTTATCTACACTAACCCCACTTTCCAGCATTTGGCCCATAGCAGCGAATGTTACAAAATTTTGAGTGCTCATCTACATGCTTTACCTGTTGTATTTGTAAACACAGTATAATTTTAATAAGACATAGAAAAACTAGATAAAGGTTCTGGTACCTTGCATGTATTTGAGTAAGATGACCTGCTAGTAATTACCTTTAACCCCAAACTGTTAAAAGAAAATAACAGGAAGAATTGCATTTATGTAACACCAAAACACTTTGCAGCCAACTAAGAACTGCTAAAGTGTTGTTGCTCTTGTAATCTAGGAAACATTGTTTATGAACAGATGGATTGTATTAGCCAGCACACATTAGGGATAACTTTCCTCCTCATCTTCAAGATTGTGCTATGAGATATTTCCTATCTACCTTAGTGGGCAAGCAGAGCTTCAGTTTAACATTTCATGCAGTACCTCTAACAGTTCCACAGTCTATCACACTTGTAGTGGAATGTCAGTCTTGACTTTATGCTAAAGTCCTGGAATGCGACTTGAATCCAGAACTGTATGAATCAGAGGTGAGAATATAATTAACCGAGCTACAGCTGACACTACCACAAACAACATTGGTGCCTTACCTGTGCAAAGAAGTGAACTCATATTGTCCCATATTCATTTGATTATATGTGTCCTGCATTCAGCGCAGATATAAGGAAAGTATAACACTGAAAATTACTGTTTATGGGAACTTCTGTACACAAACCAGTAACCATGTTTGCTATATTACAACAATAGCTATAATTCCATTGTATGTCATTGACTGCAAAGTGATTTGAAGCATCTGGAAGTCATGAAAGGCACACGATAAATTAGAGTCTTTTTTTCTTCTTTGTTTCATCTGCACTAATTAACCATTACTCTATAATGAAGCTTAAGGCTGCGTTGTACAAAGAAGAATTGTTACATCAATTACTTTTCATAATAAGTTTCAGTGATGAATGAATGCAGCTAGCAACAAATTTCTAATATACTTGCAAGCTAAAGATGTTTAAATTCTAAATGTTGTTGCCATTTGAAGTGAACAATTGCAGAACAGTTATGCAATAACTCCAGCTTTACGAAATGCAAGTTTAGGCCTTTTGAGAGATTCATGGTTCCTGTTACACTGCACCGAGTGATGTATTACTGACAGTGGCAGTGACAGTAGGCTTGTTATGTTCTTAAATTAGCTCCATACATCTATATCTAAACACATATATATCCACTCAGTTGATTCTATCTGTCAATTAAATGTTAAAGTTAGAAACAAGCTGATTAAATTGACAACCACTTATAAAACTAAAATTTAAAAGTGTTCTGCTGGGCTGCCTAAGTCCTTAAAACATTGAAAAATACTGACATTGTCTGATTAATATTCAGTCACTCCTGCTGGAAGTTTGTGCATATGAAGATTGGTTGACTACAGAATTGGGATTGGTAGTGTTGCAAAGAATTGATATGTTGATTAGAGAAATAAAAGAAAATGGCAAAAATAAATTATTGATGATTATACATGGAGCAACTACTGTGCTGTGTTTCAAATATTTTTCAAATGCAAATGCAAATGCACTGATTTATAATGGTGAGCTGTAAAATTACCAACTTTGCCAAACAAAGGGAAAATAGAAAATCAGAATTTTTGGGGGGTGGGGGAGGGATTCAGCAACGGTAATGCAATTTTATGTCAAAGAGTGATGGTTAGATTCTTTTTCTTGGAAATAGTCATTGCCTGACACTTGTGTCATGAATGTCACTTGCTACTTGTTAGCTAAAACCTGGATATAATACAGATCTTGCTGCATTTGGGCATGGACTGCTTCAATATCTAAGGAGTTATGAATAGTACTGAAGATTGTGCAATCATGAACAAACATCTTCACTTCTGACCTTATTTTGGAGGGCAAGTCATTGATAAAGCAGCTGATGATGCTCGGTCCTAGGACTCTACCTTGAGGAAGTCTTGCAGAAATGCTGTTTAGCTGAGATGACTGACCTCTAAGAACCAAACTATCTTCCTATACGCCTAGTGTTACTCCATTCAGCATAGAGTTTTCCCCCAATTTCTATTGACTCCAATTTAGCTAGTGCTCTTGATACCACACTTGACTAAATGCAACATTGATGTTATAGGCACTTTCACCCCACCTCTAGAATTCAGCTCTTTTGCCCACGTTTGAACCAAATATGTAATGAAGTCAGGAGCTGAGTGGCCTTCACTGAACTCATACTGGATGTCAATAAGCAGGTCATTGCTAAAAAAAAGTGCCGCTTTATATCACTGTTAGTGACATCTTCCATCACTTGACTGATGATCGAGAGTAGATTAATGGGGAAGTAATTGGTCGGGTTGAACAAGTTTGGTTTTTTAGGGTAAAGGACATGCCTGGGCAATTTTTCACCTTATCAAGTTATAGCTGGCATCCAAAGAAAATGCATACAGTGATAGCTTTGAACAGGATAATGATGTATTTAAAAAGCAAGTAGTTTTAGAACAAAGAATGGGATTTTACTGTCCTGAATGTAGATGCTCATGTGCCACACTTTGGCGTAGTCCATGAATTTCAGAAGTGGTAAAGTGTTGTGTAGCTGGGCTTTAAATATGATGTCAAAGACTTTCATGCCAGAACGTACCAGAAGGGCTAAGCATTTCTTCCTCTCTGACCATGTGATTACCTGGGAAAGACATGCAAGAGCCATGTTATATAATTAATGAGATGAAGAAAATTGCATTAGGAAACCCTGAAATTGCTCAACAAACACTTTATTTGAAAATAGAAAAATTCTTCCAATGATTTCTATTCCTGGTATATTTGTGCCCTGGATAATCAATATGTTTATTCTTTATTCCTCATTTCTGTACTATGCCCCTTGCTGTTTGTGTTTATATCAATAATTTGGATTGACATGTATGGGGTATGTTTAATAAGTTTGTAGACAATACAAAAACAGACCGTGTATCTTTGATTGTAAGGAAGAAATCTTTGGGATTCAAGACAATATCAGTAGGCTTGTCAAATGGGCAGAAATAAGGCAAATGAATTCCATCCATAGATCTGAGTAATGTTCTTGGGAAGGACAAACTTGGTAATGTTGTCTGTGGCAATATGCACAAATCCAAACACATTGACCAATATGTCACATAAACATGTTTACCCAGGTATCTTTGTGTATTGAGGCCAAGAAACAGACACAACTTAGATAACCAGTAAAACAATCACAACTTTTATTGAACAAGTAGTCAAACTAAGCAAGCTACTCAACATTTAATCACACGAGAGTCAGATACTACCCAGATTTACTTCCCATGTCTACTTGAACGTGAAATGGGCTGGTGAAACTCAAGATTCAGTCGTCTCTCTCTCTTTCTTTCTCTTTCACTCTCTGAAGGTGCAAATCTTGCACCACAGCTGAGCTCTCTAGGTAGAGCGTCCTTCCATCTTGGATGTAATCGCTGTTGGTGAGTGTAGTGATTGGAACCAGGTTGACCTCGTTGATGATGAGGAGGTTGATTAAGGTTGTTAACCTGGGCCAAAAAGGAAAGGTCTATCTGATCGAAATAACCAGGAGATACATCCGCACCCGGGTATCCCTGGAAAAGGAGCACATGGTGTGCACCAGTGCTCTTGATGTCTTTCGGGAGAGGTGGACACTGCGGGGTGTGGAGTGCTTTATTTCCCCCACAAACTCTATTTTGATTTGATCCCTACCCTCCGCATCACTTTTGTTTTCACATAGGCATTGCCCCTAGGGGCTCTGCTTGATACTGATGCTTTTGTCGCGTGGGTGTTTTTCCTGGTGGTGGTATGTTAAGAAAAAGAAAGGAAAAAAATAGAACTAGGAGATTAGATCTCCTCAGTTCAGGTGACTGACTGTGAGCTGCCTGGCCACAGCCAGTGTACTGTGCAAGTAAACAAAGGGTGACTTAATGACAGGATACTAGTGCAGTTATTTCAGTGGCAATGAAAGGAAACAGCTCATGCCCAAAGAAAATTCACTGCTACCGTCATCTTGGAGTTGCGGTAAGCATTCCTGGCATCATGCCTTTATTTGGGGAAGCCTAACTCATTTGGTCCTGCTGCTTGGTCCTGGGCCCAGTATGTGGAAAGAACGTGATTTTTTTTTCAGGGCAAATGACATTGGGGCAAATGAAAACCAACAAGTAATCTTTCTGATTGCTTGTGGACCCACAGCATTCTCGGTTAAAAGGTGCCTACCTTTCCCAGAGGCAATAGAAAAAATTCCAAGAGTTGGCAGAGTTGGTTAGGGAATATTACGACCCCAAAACTCCTCAAATTCTGAGATGCTATTGGTTTTATTCAGCTGTTAGAGAGCCAGAGGGATCCATAATTGGGATTTTTAACGAGGTTGAGATGACTGGCAGAGGCATTGATTTTGGGTTAACACTGAATGTGATGCTAAGAGGCTGTTTGGTGTATGGGATTAATGATGTAACCAAGCAGAAGCGCCTATTGGCTGAAGCCCAACTGGGCTTCAAACAGGAACTACAACTGTTGTTGTCATTAGAAAATGTGTCAAGTGGAGCATAGCAGCTGCAGGGCATCCCAATAGAAGTGGACTCCATCACCTGTCCGTCTGAGCATGGGGAATACCACTTGAGTGTAGGCAATCTCAGAGCCTCACGCATGGCATATCCTGAGCAGAGGGACACTAGGCCAGTCCGCAGCAGAATCCCACAACAAGGCCAAGCCTCGGCCAAGTGGCTAAAATGTTCTTCAGGATCTTGGCCGGCAAACCATTGTAGTTGCTGCTGGTATGTGGATTTGAGAGAACAAAGGAGTCCTACAAGGTCTAATTTGAGTAAGAAGACTTGTCGGTTGGTACCCAGAAGACTGCACACCCTATGTGGGGATTGGAACAATTAAATTGTTGAGTGACATCCAAATTGGAACAGATTAAAACTAGCTTCTGTGGTTGCAGAACCTGTCTTTAATAAGACTCCAACCCTCAAGTTTGCATAAGACCTCAGCCAGACTGAGAACATACACTGGGCAACTGTTGCAGATTAAGGGTATGACTTCGGTCCCGATTTCCTATAAGAAGCAGTTGGTGCAGTTACCACTGATGGTAGTAAAAGGCTCGGGCCCGAGCCTATTGGGGCGAAATTGGTTGAGGAAGTTTCACCTGGGTTGGCTCAACATTTTTTGATTGGAAAATGGCTGCCTCAGTGAAGTTGTGAAATACCCAGGAGTATTTCAGTAAGGGCTTGGGACTATCAAAGGGGCCAAAGCCACTTTACTTGTTGACCAGGAAGCATTTCCGACATTTTGCAAGGTCCGCATGTGCCATTTGCCTTGTGGGCAAAAGTAAAGATGGAAATCAGGAGGTTGAAAAGTAAGAGAATCATCAGACCAGTGTAGTTTGCAGAATGGGCAGCACTGGTCATACTGATTGTGAAGCCTGATGGCTCAGTTCACCTTTGTGGGGAATTTAAGCAAACAGTAAACTGCTTCTCACAGCTTCATAAATACCTGACCCCTCGCATAGAGGACTTGTACGCAAAGTTGGCAGGGGTGCTATCCTTTACAAAGCTGGACATGAGGCAAGCCTATCTGCAATTGTAAATGGAGAAGGAGTCCCAGAAGTACGCTCCAATTGATACCCATAAGGGTTTATACCAATATACAAGACTGCCATTTGGGGTATCATCAGTCTGTGCCCTTTTCCAGTGGACCATCGAGAACATTTTACTAGGGTTACCCCAGGTTGCCATTTATCTGGATGACGTACTAATAACAGGGAAGACCAATAAAGAGCATTTGGAGAACTTGGACTTGGTACTTAAATGTTTCTCCCAGGCGGTTATATGCCTTAGGAGGGGAAAGTGTGTGTTCCAGGTGACCTACTTGGGTTATAGAATTGACAAAACTGAGTTACACCCGTTAGAAGAGAAAATGAGGATGGTCAAAGGAGCCTTAGCTCCCACGTCTGTACCGGAGCTTAGATCTTTCCTTGGGTTAGTGAAATATTTCGGAAAATTCATACGTAACCTGGCCTCCATCTTGGTACCCATATACCTGCTATTGAAATGGGGTCAGCCTTGGAAATGGTCGTGTATCCAAGAAGTAGCCTTCAGGGAGGTGAAAAAGCAGCTATCGTAATCTAAGGTGTTGGCACACTATGGTCCGAAGCAAAAGGTTTTGCTGACATGTGATGCCTTTTCGTACAGTATGGGGGTAGTGTTAGCTCACCGGTGGCCCAACGGAGAGGAATGCCCAATGGCGTAAGCTTCCCGGACTTTGGCTGATGCCAATTTCAAATATGCCCAGATAGAGAAGGAAAGTTTGGCGTCATGTTTGGTGTGAGGAAGTTCCACCAGTATCTTTACGGACGGGAATTTATCATAGTAACAGATCACAAACGCCTGCTAGGGTTACTGAAGGAAGACAAGGTGGTGCCGCCCATAGCTCCTGGTAGAATTCAGCGTTGGGCCCTTATTCTCAGCGCAGTACAAGTACAAGTTAGAGCATCATCCCGGAAGCCAAGTGACTAATACGGTGCCTTGAGCTGCCTCCCACTGGCAGATACTATTATTATCAGACTCCGCCTATCTTTAGATGGTGTTATTTTCATTAAAGCGGCATTGGATGCTCACAGCTGGGTTTCAGTCAAATTTATGCTTTGAAATTTCAAACCAGACATCAATTATGGTGTACTAAAATCCCTGTCCAGACAACCACAAATATGCATACACATACACACAAACCCACCACAGAAAATCTTTTGATTTAACTAAGGAGCATTTTGAATTTTGTTACCATTTTAAAAGCAATGGGATGAAAGCTGGAAGTAATAGCTATTTGGAATGGAAATAAATAGGTCACATTGCATCGCCATTCAATTTAAATTTTTTGCTCTGTTGTCTGCACTTATTTTGTTCTGAGTTGCTAATACCAATAGTTAGTCCCTTTGAATCTGTGCATAACAGCCAGCAGAGTCACTCCCTAATAATTAACAGAGTGTCAAACAATGCCATCGTTTTCCCTCTCCTGTGGAATGCTTAACACAAATGTGATGCTTCATCGTATTAATGCTGGAACTGATCAAACTTACCACAAATAAGAGCAGAGCAATTTGGATTGCATGATTAAGGACTGTAAAGCCAGTTTTAATTATGATGAGTTTAATTCCCAGTCTGCTACTTATCCAAGGTGGCAATAACATAGTTACAGATATATTCAAAGCCAATTAATCTAAGTACATATTTCCACTTACAGGGAGCTGAGCTGAGAGCAAAATAATGAAGAAGCTGTCAGTTTTCACCCCTTGTGAAATGCTTCACCTCTAAGACGCTCCAATGTCAGTAACATTGAGTGGAATTTCCTCTCCCTGGACCAGCATGGGCAATGGCAAGAAATTTGTGAAAATATGGTGAGAATGAAAAAATTGTCATCTTGACATTGAGAAAAATATTCCTGACTTTCCCTTGAGCTGTAAGCAATGACTTTAGAATCTTGCTATTAAATTGAAACTACTTTATTTCCATGCATTTGTATCTCATTATTAATCCAACTTGCCTCCTTTATATGTCACTTTCAATTCTCTTTTCCTTCCTGAAGAGGCTAGATGGGACAAACCCCAGTTTGAAAACTGAAGCAGTTACCTGGAGGCTGCAACTCACGAATTGCTTGGTCCAGCCATCCTCCAATTTTGTCTTCGGCATAACATCCCTGCATGCTCCTTGAACACCATCCTTCTCCATTCTTTGCCCATGCAAGTCTGCATTAGCAAACCACTAGCCTTACTGCATCAATATGCCTGTTGTCAGTCCAACTCTCGTACAAGGCTTCAGAACTCACCTTTAGAGCCCACTTATGGCTTGCATGCATCTACTTTAAAAACAGGGATATTCATGCATCTCATGCATTTAGACAGAATACATCCTATGACCCTTAGCTTCAATCCTAGCACTCACTCACTTTGAGCTCACTTGGAGACAGCAGTCTCTGTAGATTCCATTGCTTTCTTAGTGCACAGGGTCTTCAGTGTTCACTGCAGGTTATCTGCCTCTGTGGCTTGCATTGTGTTTTAGTGTAAAGGGAAAGGTGGTCAGCTTGTCATAGTAGGGAGCACTGAACAGATGAAGTGGCATTGGAACCTGTTACATCAATATCAGACCTCCAGTATATGACGGCGTCTTACACGATAAACACTGCCTGTGTTTCAACCAAATGACCATGTCTGAAAGTTAAAGGAGAGAGTCCCTTGTGGGATCAAGGACTACTGTCAGTTGTGGGGATAACATCACAAAAAGGTTTGTCCAATTAGAGCATGTAGGGGTTGGCTGCAGTCATTCTAGTGCACGGTCCTACCTGATTTTGGGGAACCATGTCCTAGCAGTCGAGTAGCATTGACCTTATCTGTCCTGCAAGTCAACTGCAGCCAGTTGGGATTGCAGTAGGTCAGTTGGGATGTTATGGATACATCAACCCATTGTGGGGGAGCCTGGGGCCTGCATTGTAGGGGCTGCCCTGCAAGTCAGTCAGTGGTCAGAAGATTTTTCAGAGGGCCGTCCATGGAGTCCTATGATAAGTGAGAATTTCAAGTCTGAGGTTGGGGTTCCTTGCATTTGGTTGCTGAGAGAATGATTACAGTAAAAGGGGGCAATTCAACACAGGAGGGTGGGATGTCATATAACTTTGAGGGGAAGAGGACCTGCGGAAGGGATAGTTTCACAAGTCACTATCACTCTATGGTCAACAGGGCAGTGTAATCCACAAAGCTATGGGCTCCGGGGGTACATTGGAGGTATTAATGGTTATATAAAAAAGGGGTTAAATGGCAAATTGGAGAGACTGAAAGATCATCAGGGACACATTGAAAGCAATACAAAAGGGAAATTGAAGGATGGGGAATTATCCAACATTTCAGGTGGACCGTCCAAAATCATTCGCAAAGGACACAAAGCTGAAATCTTGTCACATTTAATCCAAAGTCAACTATGGAATACTAATACAAAACAACTGCCACCACATGCAGAGTGACTGAAGTAAATCACTATTTTTTACTTGCAGCTGGAGTAAAATTGATTGAATTTGATGCCTTGCTAGGGGCAATTGCATTAATCAGTTATGCCATCCATCTAGCATCAAAATGTATTTCACTGGCATTGTCCATGAATAAATATTTCAAGTTATGGCCTTGAGAAATCACGACCATTACACTGTTCATATTAATTGCTACTTTGCCACAACAGCTAAGTAAATGTGTTCAGACGTTAACTTAATACATTCCTGGGATTTGGAATTTCCGAAACACATTTCACAATTAACATTGGAAGACAATGCTTCAGAGCCACCATGTTGCTATGATCCCAACTGATGATACAATTGGACAAGTCAGATCTCAGGATGATATCTTGCTTGATAGATTTATGTAATTTAGTTAGACATCATGGTGGTTAATCACTGAACCATATTCACATTAGGCTGCAGATTTTCTTTTATGATATAACAGAGGATGCAAAGAAAAAGATAATAAACCAAAGCAAGCTATCTAAATATGGAAGACAGATGGCAAGTTCTAAAACATAAAATTCTCAACTTGTTTCCTGACACTATTTGTTACAGGAGAATCAAGTCTGGAGAAATTAAACCCTGTATCTCAACATTTTAGGGTTCCAAATAATTCTCTCCTGACAGTTTCTTTGCCATGGACTGTGAAGACAATTCAATTAATCTTTTCCAAAACTGCTGACACAAACATTTTCACAAATTCAGGAGTCTAAACCTTCTCAGTTTTAATAACCTGCAGATTTCTAAACAAACTCTCCTGATTTGGAATTTTCACAAACTAAACCTTTCTGCCGTGATAACTGATTCTCTGAACTGTCCTGAATCCTTCTTTTCAGAGAGGATGGCTTCTAAAATCACCACTGTTTGTGAATGGAACTGAAAAACTTACTTCTGAACTCAATTTTTAAAAATGCTCGTCTGTTCTTCTGAACTGAAAACAAAGTTAAATGTCATGTTGAGTTTAATGTATCTTTTTTTTAAGATCCATTCATGGGATATGGGCATCACTGGCTAGGACAGCAATTATAGCCTATCCCTGCTAGAAGCTGAAGATTTGGAGTCACATGAAAGTCAGACTGGGTAAGGATGGCAGATTTCTTTCCCGAAAGGGCACTGGTGAATCAGATGTATTTCTATGACAATGGTTGCCAATAAACTAGCTTTTTTCTTTCCAAATTTTTGTTGAATTCAAATTTTGCCATCTGATGTGCTGGGATTCAAACCCATGTTCCAAGAGCAATAGGCTTGGACTCTAAATTATTAGTCCAGTGAAATTACCACTATGCAATCATTTCCATGATAGATTGTAAATCCAACATTATAAAAATCTTTTCATTAATGTCACAGGGGAACATCACATTACAGTCATCTGTTCTTCGATGCATTGTAGATTAGGCCACAGTTCCATAAGGATTTTCTGACCTCACAGTCCACAGAAGATCAAAACCCTTCACAAAAGTAACAAATACCCATATGCTACATTGAATTATCCACATATTGAACTTTAAATATACAAGAAACGTGATGCGCAGAGATGTATTTTCTTGGGAGTATCAGGCACTACCACAGTGGCTTACTTCCAATGTCTACTCCCTGAGTGTGTTAAAAGGTAAAGATAAAAATAAAGTTGTAATTGTCTTACCAGACCACAGGACTGCTCCCTCACTACAGAGAGATGAGTGGTGCTGGTTTAATCTGAGGATCACCACAGCTCAGGTGAAGGCAGAGTTTAAGAACAAATCCTTTATTATAACCTCAGCCAATGCAGGAATTGAACCCACATTATTGGTGTCAACTCACCATCACAAACCAGCCATTCAGCTAAACCAAGTCTCAATCTCACACATTCCTGCATTCTTCCAAGGCTCTTGAACCACACAGGAATGGCTGCAAGGGCTACCTTCTCCAAGATGGACTGTTAACACCTTTATAAAACTCTCAGATTCACCCAGAACAAGGATACAAAGCTTTTCTGGCACTGCAGACAAAACAACAATCGTCAAAGAATGAGGATTTATGCATATATCAAGTGGGCTGTCTGAAATAAACATTGAAATAACTCCACAAAGGCCAGTATCCCATCCCCAAGTTACCCTTATATACCTTGAATGCTTCTTCAGAGTCAGCTGTCAGAATGTCAGAATTTCTGACACTCCTGAGTCCAAGGACAGAGGCTGGTCTTTTTTCTTGGAAATCCTCTTGGGGCATTTCAGCACTGGGTCAGCTTCTGTCGACCCTGCGTCCAATACAAGCACAATGAAATGCATAGGAGCTCGTCTTTTGTGCCTGGAACGCCTCAGCAGAATCTCTCTCTCTTCTTCTGGTGGCAAATGTGTTGAGGCAGCTACACCTGTCACGTCTATCTCTGATTCAGAGGACTTGTCAAGGCTTGACAGAGGAGGTGAGCCCATGGGTTACAGCAGACTTTCCAACTGCTCTGAGGGGCAGGGCACAGTTTGCTCCTGCACCGTTTGTGAATTCACAGCTTTCATATGGTCTACACACTTGTTCAGGACCATTGCACTGACCCAAACTTTATATATTATCGGTCCTCACCTTGCGTTGACTATGCCTCTTACCCATTTGTGCCCATTTCTGTGATTCTTATACCATACTTCATTCCCTGTGTCCAACTGTTTCTCTTGCTTGGTGGAGTCTTGGGTCCAGCATTGCTGATTCTGATGCCATCTCATCCTCCCCACCTCCCTCAACCCGTTCTGGGGAGATCACACTTAACCTGCTGAAGAGTCTTTTCTCCATTAACAACTCTGCCATTGCTATCCTTGTAGTTGCATGTAGGGGGTCCTATAATCAAATAAGAACCATTGACAGCTTGGTATCTAGTGAGGCTGTAGGCTGTTTCTTCAAGACAGCCTCCAAAGTTTGGACTGCTCTTTCTGTCAGGCCATTGGATGATAGATAATATGGAGCTTTAGGAAATACCCAAATTCCCTGCTAGTAAATGATGGCTCGTTGTCTGTAACCAACAATTCTGGGATTCCTTGCATTAAAAAAGCTGCGTGCTCTTTTTCTATTGTCTTCCCACTTTGATGACTAGACCCTATGCAAGTCCAGCCACTTTGAGTGGGCATCTACAATAACTATGAACATTGAACCCATGAAAGGACCTGCATAGTCAATGTGCAAGGTTCAAGGTTTACCCGACTATTCCCATGGATGTGGGGAAGTTGCTAGCAGTATTTTTTGTCCTTGTTGGCACTCTGTGCCCTGCCCCACAAATGCAGCTATGTCTGCATCCAAGCCTGGCCATCAGACAACCTCTCACCAACATTTTCATTTTGGAGACCCCTGGATGGACAGCTGAATCTTTACTTCACTGAAGGCTAGGGCTCATATATGCAATCATTTCCAAGGCTGATCCTTTTTCAGAAATTAATGGAGGGCATCATAATTTACCAGCTGAAGAAATGACCTAAGCTCCTGATCAGAAATGGGAGCTGCAGCACAGTTGATCACCCTCGCCATATCTTCCAATGGGTGTAACCTGGTCATGTTGACTCTGTAGCCCAAGAAAGTCACTTGAGGGCCTAGAACACACATTTTTCCCTTCTTAGGCATACTTGGAAAAATGCCTTAGGACTATGTCCAAGTGTTTGTTACTTGTTACACCTATTAAGGGAACGTCATCGCAGCAATCCTCATCCAGAATTGCTGAGTGACCCATCTCAGTTTCCTCCAGTAGTTTCCAGCCTTACAGATGTCAGTCTTCAGCTAATTCGATTCACCTCACTTAATATCAAGAAATGATTGGAGACACTGGATACCGCAAAAGCTACAGGCCCTGACAACATTCCGGTAATAGTATTGACTTGTGCTCCAGAATTTGCTGCTCCCCTAGCCAAGCTGTTCCAGTACAGTTACAACATTGGTATCTACCCAACAGTGTGGAAAATTGCCGCAGTATGTTCTCTATATAAAAAGCAGGACAAATCCAACTCTGTCAACTACTGCTCCATCAGTCTACTCTTGATCATCAGTAAAGTGATGGAAGATGCCATCAACAGTGTTATCAAGTAGCACCTGCTCAGCAATAACCTGCTCAGTGACGCCCAGTTTGGGTTCTGCCAGGGCCACTCAGCTCCTGACCTCATTACAGCCTTGATCCAAATATTGGACAAAAGAGCTGAATTCCAGCGGTGACGTGAGAGTGACAGCCCTTGATAGCAAGGCAGCATTCGACCAAGTGTGGCATCAAGGAGCCCTAGCAAAACTGGAATCAATGGGTATCAGGGGGCGAACTCTCCAGTGGTTGGCATCATATCTGATACATAGGAAGACGGTTGTGGTTGTTGGCGGTCAGTCATCTCAGTTCCAGGACATCTCTGCAGGAGTTCCTCAGGCTAGTGTCCCCAGCCCAACCATCTTCAGCTGCTTCATCAATGACCTTTCCTCCATCATAAGGGCAGAAGTGGGGATATTCACCAATGATTGCACAGTGATCAGCAGAATTCATGATTCCTCAGACAATGAAGCAGTAGATGTTCAATGCATGAACAAAAACAGAAGTTGCTGGAAAAGCTCAGCAGGTCTGGCAGCATCTGTGAAGAAAAAAACAGAGTTGATGTTTCGGGTCCGATGACCCTTCCTCAGAACATGTTCAAATACAACTAGATCTGGACAATATTCAGGCTTGAGCTGACAAGTGGGGCAAGTAACATTCATACCACACAAATGCCAAGCTATGACCATCACGAATAAGAGACACAATCTAACCACTGCCCCTTGGCATTCAATGGTGTTACCATCACTGAACCCCTCACTATCAACATCCTGGGCTTTATCATTGACCAGAAACTGAACCAGACTTACCACATAAGCACAGTGGCTACCTGAGCAGGGGAGACAATGACCCAGTAATATTATCACTGGACTCTTAATCCAGAGACTCAGATAACTTTCTGGAGACCTGGGTTTGAATCCCACCGTGGCAGATGGTGAAATTCCAATTTAATAAATATCTGGAATTAAGAATCTTAGTGATGGCCATGAATCCATTGCCGATTGTCAAAAAAACCCATTTGGTTCACTAATGTCCTTTAGGGAAGGAGACTTCCATCCTTACCTGGTCTGGCCTTCATGTGACCCCAGACCCACAGCAATGTGGTTGTCTCTTAATTGCCCTCTGGATAATGAATGCTGGCCTAGCCAGTGACACCCTCATCCTGTGAACGAATAAGGGAAGCTAGGAATACTGTGGCAAGTAACTCACTTCCTGACTCCTCAAAGCCTGTCCACCATCTACAAGGCACAAGTCAGGAGTGTGATGTAATACTTCTCCCTTGCAGCTCCAACAACACTCAAGAAGCTTGACACCATCCAGGACAAATAAGCCTGCTTGATTGGCACTACATCCACCAGCCTTCACTTCCTTCACCACCGACCTCTGTAGCAGCAGTGTGTACTATCAACAAGATGCAGAAATACACCAAAGGTCCTCAGACAGCACCTTCCAAACCCACGATCATTTCTATCTCGAAGGACAAGGGCAACAGATATATGGGAACATCACTACCTCCAAGTTCCCCTCCAAACCACTTACCATCTTGAAATGGAAACACCTAGAATGAACCTCCCTAATGGCATTGTGGGTCAACCCACAGCAGGTGGACTGCAGCGATTCAAAAAGGCAGCTCACCACCACCTTCTCAAGGGCAACTAGGGACGGGCAATAAATGCTGGCCAGCCAGTGATGCCCACATCCCGCAAATGAATAAAAAATGAAATCAAGTTAAATGGCAACATGACGTAGACCTTGCAAAATGTTTTCCATTGTCTGCTGAAATAACACAGGCCGGTATCCATGTCTCTTACCCATGCAGGGGCATTTCTGTGTTTTCAGCACCAAACTTTGTTTCCTGAAGTAAACGGTCTCTCTTGCTTGGAGGAGTTTTGTGGCATTGGTATTCCTGGTGCCCTTTCATCCTTACCCCCAGATCCGGGAAGATCTGATAAATCTGGTACAGAATCTTCTCCCCATTAGCAACTCTGCTGGAGCTATTCTATGGTTGCATGAGAGGTGATCCGATAATCAAATAGGTGCAGGGATAGCTTGGTATCAAGTGATGCTGTAGGCTGTTTCTTTAGGCCTGCCTTCAAAGTCTGGACTGCTCTTTCCACCAGACCATTGGATGATGGATGGAATGGCAGTTTGCTTCCTTACATGCTGAATGCCATTCAACTTTAGGAAATGCTCGATTTTCCCCACTGGTAAATGATGGTCCATTATCTGAGGCCAACAATTCTGGGTGCCCGTGTATTGCAAAAGATGCTCGCAGCTTTTCAGTCGTCATCCCCGTGTTTGATGAATGAACTCTCTGCACATGTTGGCCGTATGAAAGGGCTGGCATAATTGGCGTCGGTCGTCAGTTTACCCAGCTATTTCCAGGAATTTGGGGGTGGGGTGGGGGAAGGGCTGTGCTGGCAGTAAATTTTGTCCTTGTTGGCACTCTGAGCACAGGCTCACCAATGCAGCTATGTCTGCATCTAGTGTCCTGGCCACCAGGCATAACTTCTTGTCAACATCTTCATTTTGGATACTTCTGGGTGACCCTGGTAGAATTCAGCCAGTATCTGGCAGCGATCTTTGCTCAGGACAATCACTCTTGCTCTCCGTAATAAAATGTTGTCCTCTACCATGATCTGGTCTCACCAGGTTCAATTCTGCTTGTGAGGGCCCTTTTGACTCTTCCGGTGGTGGCACCACCAGTGGTGTATCTGCCAGCGGGAGATGGCTCAAGACATCTGCATTTGTTACTTGGCCTCCCAGATGGTGTAATAGTACCCACATAGAATGGGAGCCCACTGCTGAATGTGGCACAGCCTGATTCTCTTTGAGTAGATATAGTAGGGTTTGTGGTCTGTTTCTATTACAAATTTATATCCGTAAAAGTATTGGTGGAACTTTCTCACACCAAAAATGACCACCAAACCTTCCTTCTCTATCTGGGCACATTTGCGCTCTGCATCAACCAAAGTCCAGGAAGCATGTGCTATTGGATGGTCTTCTCCATTGGGCCATATGTGAGCCAACACTACCCCAATACATAATGGAGAGGCATCACATGTCAGCACCAGATCTCACTTGGTATCATTCTGTGCCAACGAATTAGATTGTGATAGCTGCTTCTTCACTTCCCTAAAGGCCATGTTTTGGCTAAGAGACCACTTCCAAGGTTGGCTCTTTCTCAATAGCAGAAATAAGGGTGCCAGGATTGAGGGCGGATTATGTATGAACATTCTGTAATGATTCACCAAACCTAGGAAAGACCTAAGCTCTGGTACAAATGTGGGAGCAGGGGCACCTTTAATCGCCCTTGCTGTATCTTACTTTGGGTCTAAGCCAACTCTGCAGCTCAAGTAGGTCACTTGGGGTGCTTGGAACACACATTTTTCCCTTCTAAGGCGTATGCCCACTATGTCCAAATTCTCTAAGTGTTCTTTGTTGGTCTTCCCTATTATTAGCACATCATCCAGATAAATGGCAACATGGGTAGCCCTTGTAAATGTTCCCCATCGCCCACTGAAAAATTGCACAGACTGATGTTACCCCAAATGGCAGTCTTGTATATTAGTACAAACCCTTATGTGTATTAAATGTAGCATACTTCTGGGAATCCTCATCTAACTCTAATTACAAGTACGCATGGCTCATGTCCAGCTTTGTGAAGGACAGCCTCCTTGCCAGCTTTGTGTACAAATCCCCTATGCAAGGATTGGGTATTTACCCAGCTGCAAGAAACGGTTCACCATTTGTTTAAAATCCCCACAAAGGTGAACCGACCGCTTGGGCTTCAGAATTGGTACAACCGGTGCTACCCATTCCGCAAACTGTACTGGTTTGATTATTTCACTTTCCAGCCTTCTGATTTCTGCCTGTACTTTTGCATGTAAGACAAATGGCACTTGACGGGCCTTGCAGAATTGTGGAATTGCTTCCTGGTCAACAAGCAAGCTAGCCTTAGCTCCTTTGATAGTCCCTAGACCTTCCTGGCAAAGTTCCAGATATTTAATAAGGACTTCACTCAGGTACTCCTCTCCTAATCGAACAATATTGGGCCAATCAAGGTGAATATTTCTCAAGCAATTTCACCCCATCAAGCTTGGGTCCAAGCCTTTTACTGCAATCAGTAGTAACTGAACCAGCTGCTTCTCATACGAGACTGGAACCAAAGTTGTACCTTTCATCTGTAAAGATTTTGCAGTATAGGTTCTCAGTCGAGCTGAAGTCTTATCCAAACTTAGGGGCTGGCATTCAGCATGAACTTTACTAAAAACTGGTTCTACAATCACTGATACAACATCGGTATCAAACACCATTAGAATAGGTGGTCATTCAACCAGTGTTTATTTTAATTGGCTCTGATTTGTACATTGCTAAGCAATTTAACTGTTCCAACCAGATATAGGTGGGCTTTTCAGGGTATGAACTCTACTGGATACCAGTCTATGAGTTATCTTAATTTAGGTCTAGTAGGACCTGCACACCTGCAGTCCTAGTAGGACTTCAACTAATAGGTGCTTTTGCATGGTTAAATCATTAATCCCACATACCAAATGGTCTCTAAGCATCTCATTAAGGGTTAAACCAAAGTCACATGTTTCTGCCAGTTGTCTTAATCTAGTTAAAAATTCTGATACAGATTGCCCAGTTCTCAGATTACCAAGTCAAAACTTTAGCGTCTCAGAATCAGAGTCAGCTGGGGTCATATTTCTTAACTATGTCCATAAATTCTTGAAAAGATTTAGTATCTGGTGCCTCAGGGCAAGTCAAGCTCCTAATAACAGAAAAAGCTGTGGTTCCACAAGCTGTCAAGAGAATTACTCATTTCTTTTCATCTGCCACAATGTCTTTTGCTCAGATGCTTATCCCAACTCAAAGACAACTGTTGCAAGTGAGTTTCTTCAGGAATGTGTTTTACTGTCATCACCACTGAAATAACTCCACAGAGGCTGGTTTCCTGTCACCAAGTCAACCTTTATTTACACAGGGAGAGTCCTTGACTCTAGTACTGCCTCTTCAGAGTCAGCTATCAGAATGCCAGAATCTCTGACACTGCTCTTTTTATCTGTCGCCAAGGTTAACAGCCCCAATCAGGGAACTCATATTCTATGATGTCCAGCTGGCTGACCTTAAGACAATTACTACCAACATGACAGTGTACAAGAGGCCAGAGATGAGATTTGGACTTTGTTTAATTGTGTAACATTTTGGTCACATGGCAAACAGCCTTTGATTAGAGCAAAAGACATGTGGATCTTATTACTTTTGGAGTTCTGACATTTTATGCCACTGAATAATATCTTGTTGTCTATCTGATAATACATTTTATATCTTTGGATGATGACACTTTAAGTATCAATGTAATATATGTCTTAATGACCATTATGGAAAATGCAGTAGGCTATGAAAGAATAAACTAATATTGCATGGTAATAAGCTTTGATAGCTATTAAAGCTTCTGACAGAATATCGTATAGGATTCCAGCCAGGTTCAGACTACTTCAGACGGAGGACATTTTGAATACTCTCCAAATTAAACCTGTGAGTGGGATAGGAGTGTCAGGCTAATACATTGAAATTCAAAGTGCTATGATGCTCACGATAATGCACATTAGCAAATCAATAGGAGATTTGAATACATACAATGTCTTAAATAGAGTATCTTGAATTATGTACAGATCTCTATATGTTGTCCAGATGTTAAATAATGGAGCTTACTTCACCAATTAAAATTTAAATATAGGTATATTTTTCTATCACAAAGTCTATCCAACATCTTCATGAAGAAAAATAATTATTGCACTAACAACACTGGATAGCAATCAATTTACATCGACATTGTGATTCTTGTCCAACCCTGTGGGTATTGTATTTTTAATTGAGCTTTGTATTGCATAATTCCCTTGGATTCAGTATTATTCCCTGCTTCCATTAGTGGATCTAACATCTCCTGTAAATTGGAAGGTGTATTTACCTGTTTAACACTTGCATAAATGAAACAAGGACTGAAAAACAAAACAGAAGGCCTTTGCCCAGCTTTAACTTACTCAACATATCACCATATGAACTCACATTTCAGAAGGCTGACTGAATTGACACTCACTTAGATGAGCTCAGATGAGAGTTTAGACTATATAATCAGTAGATAAATTAATTTAATAGCGGTCACATAACTGAACAACACATAGTGCAAACAAGTATTTGTAGCAACTATAAACTATTGTCATCTTGATATGTCAAAGCAAAGATGTATTACCTGTATTAACTCTCAGACTAAAATTGATCGTTGAAACACCATTGCTCAAATTTATGTAGCACTACCACTGAGATATCAATTTATACACAATTTTTTTGCTGGCTTCAGTCTGACTACCTGTCAGCCAATATATGTTCACAGTTGGAGCCTTCTGGCAGTAGAACTGTCCATTAAAGGGAGTACAAAGAATTATTGATCCTACTTTGACAACAAGCCAGAACTGCAGCTTTATTCCAGATGCAGTTGTCAATCTTAGTCACTAGGCTGTGATATCAATTACCTAGGATATCTTGAATAAAATGGAAGTTTCATTAACTGATTTGTTCCATACATTTAAAATGTTCTGCTTGTTGGATTTACATTAAAGAATATCATAAGCAATCATTTCATAAAAGCAAGGACTTCCCGAGCAATGAATAATTTGGCCCTGCTCTGATGAGTGAATATTACATGAAGTGTAATGTAAGCGCAGGTTTAATAAAGGACATTAATAATCCATATAAAGACTGGGATAGTCAGAACATAAGGGACAGAGAGGAATAAGAACTCCTAGAGTGTGTTCAGGAGAATTTTTCAAGATAGATTGTGTTCACACCATTGAGAAAGGTAGTATAATAGATCTGGTTCTTGGGAATGAGGGAGGACAAGTGGCTCCAATTGTCAGTGAGAGAATGTCTGAGGAACTGAGATCATTGTGAGGATAGTTTAGAACTATAAGGTTTAGGATAACTATGTAGAAGGATATAGAATGATACAGAGTAAGGAAAAATAAGTAAAGGAAAACAAATTTAAGTGGGATAAGAATCAACCTGGGTTGAATAAATTGCAGTAAAAGGTTGCCAGGAAAAATTCTAGCTGAACAATTAGCTACCTTCAGCAAAGAAATGGCTTGGGTACACTCAAGACGTAGTACCTTGAAAGGGAACAGTAAGTCAAATAAATCCAGAGAGCCCTAGGTGAGAAAAGAGATAGAAATTATGATAAAGAAAAATAACTGCATTTAAGACAGATTTCAGTTAGAAAATACAATTAAAAACTAGACTCAGTAAAGAAAGTTTAGAGAAGTAGAGAAAAAGCAAATAACAAATCTAAGAAGCTGTTTGTAAAGAGAATGGCAGCTAACTAAAATGTGGAGGTGCCAGTGTTGGACTGGGGTGGACAAGGTCAGAA